>NW_026705147.1:0-300000 GCF_029867415.1 Vicia villosa | reverse complement strand
TTTCTGATGTTCTATGTGAACGTTATGGCTGGTCAAAGTTGGGTTGACTTTCTCCTTAAAAACCCTAATTTAGAAACTTAGGTTTTTGATGATTTTGGAGCTTTTCTTGATGAATCATGATCGCCCCTTGATCAAATGATGAATCTAACATTAAAATGTTGATGTTGACAAAAAATCAGAAATTTTGACTGTACTTTGACCACAGTTGACTTTTAGGTCAAACTAGTCGACTGTTGTCTTTCTGAGCTTTTAGCTGAGTAGTCTTGTGAATCAGAGCTTGAAACTTGGCATGAGGATTATTTGAATCATGTGAGAGGCCAAGAGGTCCACTTGAGGGGTTAGAACCTGATTTTACCTTGAGAGGAGCAAAACCCTAGTTGGAGGGTTGTTGTTTAAGAGGGAGAGTGCATGCTTCCTTCTTGTGTGTCTTTGAGTATTTGAAAGCCAGAGGGACTGAAATATGAATAAATATGATGGGAAAATTTTGGGGTATGACACTTGACAATCACAATATTTTGCTCTTTTTGAATTATTTGATATAGATATTTGAAGACTTCAAAGGTGTCTGATTTTTCTCTTAAGAAAGTTCACCCATGTAAACCTAGAAAAATCATCTATTACCACATATACATACGAATATCCACCAAGCTCTGTATTTGCATTTGTCTCAATAAATCCATACGAAGAGGTTCCAGCACTCTGGAAGTGGTTTAATGTTTAAACATTGGGTGTGACATCTCAGTTTGCTTCCTAATCTCACACTCACCACAAAATTTCCTTTCTTCAATCTCGAGTTCTAGAATTCCTCTAATATCTCCTTCAAATATGACTTCCTTCATTCTTCTAAGATGCAGGTGTCCAAGCTTCAGGTGCCATAGCTTCACTTCTTCCTCCCTGATTATCAAACATGTGGAAGAATAGGCAGTTATTTGAGGTTCCCACAGATAACTGTTGTCTTTAGACCTTATACCCTTCATCAAAATATCATCTTTTTCATATTTGATTAAGCATTCTGACTTTGAGAATTTTACTAACAATCCTTGGTCACACAATTAACTAATGCTAATAAGATTAACAGTTAGTCCCTTCATAAGAAGAACATCTTCCATACTAGGAGAACCAACCCACACCAAGTTTCCAACTCCTTTAAATTAACCTTTAAATCCATCACCAAATTTGACAAAACATGTGGGCTGAGATCTGATATCCCCTAATAATTTCTGAAACCCTATCATATTTGCGTAAACTAACTTGATTGTCTAAAGGTGCTGCTTCCAAGTAAGCCACTCCATTGCTTAAGCTATCGCTTATTTTTCAATTCCAGATTCCTCGAACTTCTTAAGAGGCACTTGCAAAAATCTCTAAAAAGGATCTTACTTACCTTCAAAACCTTTCCGAAGCGAAGAAGATAAAATTCTTCTCAAATTCCACTTTTTTAACTTATTATATTGCTTCACTATTTTCCCTGGCTACTGGTGGCCAGGGAAATATTTTAGATATGGGTAATCCTTCCAAAAAGAGGGATACTTTGAAGGAAAAATGTGAGGCTGATGAACAAGAGAAACCTAAGTTTCATATGAAATTGTTGGCTCTTTAGGAGAAGGCAAGTCAGGCAGAGTCTCTTCAAGAGGAGGCGAAAGTTCATAGACCCCCTTCTTCTATTGCTTCCAGGATTTTTGAGCTCGAATCTTCTCTAGAAATAGAGAAGGAGTCTCAGGAGGAGGCTAACATTGTTGATGTAGAGATGAAACTCATAATGCCGAGGTTGTGGAAGCTCTCTGACAAAAGAAGAAGTCTCAGGTTAAGGAGCGTGAAGCCCATGAGGGACGAGTGGTTGGATTGAGGAACAAGGTTGGTGAGGCTCTCAAGAAAACTCTTAAAAGGGTGTATGGGGCCTTTGACCAAGTTGTCGACTAGCCGGGAAGGCTTTGTTTGGATATATGTATTCCTCGTTCATAACTTGACCAACTCAAGGTCGTTCATGATGGAGCCTTGGTGGAGGATGAAGGTGAAGCTCCTTAAAATGGAGAGACTTGATTTCATTTTATGTTTAATATAAACATGGCGTTGTGCCTTTGCATTTTCTTGTTATTGTTAAACTTTGTTGTCCTGATCAATGGTGTTGTGCCTTTCATTTTATGTTTAATGAACTAGTGTAACTGTTAAACTTTGTTAGTGCTAGTATTAAGCTTCACTAAGAATCATCTCTAGCCAAAGGTGTGGTTTATGTCCCTTCCCCTAGGTTTTATCCTAGTTTGGGGTTGAAGTCTCCTAGACTTCACTGCCTACGCTATTGGAATTGCTAGGTCCTAAGAAGAGGTGCACCAGTTGCGCTTTAAGCACGTTCTGCCCAGTGAGATCTTGTTTCATAAATAAAATCTATGTCATATTGTTGAGGATTATACTATTATTTACGTGTGCAGCATTTTTTTTTAGGAAAAATATTTATTTATTTGAATTTTGATGGATCTCGAGAGATATTTGTCTTATGCACAGATGAGATTGGCAAGTGTCTTTTAGATAATCGGCACTAAGAGGTCCGCCCATGACCATATGGAAATTGGTTTTACCTTCGATGGGACATGAGCCAATGAGCTTTATATTTGTGTCTGGTTCTTCTCATTACAATGAGTCATGGGGCTCGATACATGCAAGTTTTCATATATGGTGTTTCACTCAAAATCATGAACCTACATTTCTTTATATTATTGCCTCTCCTGGTGCCGAAGTGAGTTGCTTAGAGCAATAGGTTTTGTACCAATTAATCTCAAGCTCGTGTCACTATGGCTACGAGGTATCATCCTCTTTGGGTGTGAGAACCTTCATGACTTTGACCTTAAGAAAAGGCACCTCATTGGTTTGATTTGTTGAATATGTCATTCAGATGGCCCGACAAGAAGAGTATACTTGGCCGATATGTCTTTTTCCTTAGGAGGTCGATGAATCTGCTGGATCGATGGGGTTTCCTTTCTCCTTCTATTTCGGCTAGTGTATTGGAGATATACTTCTGAGTTCATCTCGAGCTCTATTTGGATCTGTCAACTTCCATTGTAGATTATGTTTCTCCAAGAGATACTGCATATCATTATGATAAAGGAGGATCTTGAATTTTTGGCGGAGGCTTATTTCTCCAACCGCGATGGCGTTAATCTGTAGATTCTTCCTATTTCATTTTCAATTAGGGTGAGATTTGGTGATAACAAAAGGACCATCTCTGTCATAAGGTTTCCTTCGAGTTCTTCTTAATTACAACCATCGAAATTGGTAGTTGGATCGGGGAAGCTTAAGGAAATGTATTATGCCACAAAGTTGATAATGAAATGAGCTTCATATGTGATTTCCTGATCCGTCTTTGGATCTGTAATACGGTGGGAGAACTTACTTTTTTGAAATGTGCGGATAGCAAGAGTCGCCACCGGCTTTTATTTTATCCAATTAGGAAAGGCAAAAAGAACACGAAAGACCTTTTGAAAAGAGATTGAGTTCGGGGGGTAGGTTATACAAAGGGAAGGTGTAAGCACCATTTGTATCCATGGTTATCCATGGGCTCTTAATTGCTTAGCTCACTTTTGAATTGTTTGATTATTTAAAAAGAGTGTAGTGTGTGTTTAGAAAAACAGTTTGAAAAAGGACTTTAACTTTGTAAATAAAGTGTAGCCTTTGAAATTATTTTGAAAAGGAAGTGTAAGAAGTAATTTGAAATGATTTTGAATTGAGCAAGCAATTAAGAACTACCTACCCTAAGTTTAAAGTCTTTCTTGTTCTTAAAGTCTTTCGTTAAGAGAAATAGACTATCCACATCATTAGTTAGTGGGAAGTCTTTTCATAGGATGTAAGGGTCATCGAATATTCATAGGGGCTATTCATACCATAAAGAGGGTAGGGAGTCCTATGTATTGGATGTGAATAGTCATAAAGGCAACAAATAAGGATACCTTAACATTCGAAGGGACTATCATTAATTAATCGAGGGACAAGATCATTTATATCGCAGGCAACATCGAAGGGACTATGATCTTTATGATGATTTAAATCGGAGGCAACATTTGCTAAGGTATCCCTACGCTCGAGGGACTTGACTATTATTTGTCGAAAAGCAACATAAGAGAGGAGTACCCTAAAGGTGAGTGTGTGAATAAGAGTGATTGATTTATTTAATCCTGAAAATTAGGGTTATTCTATGTTCAATTTTAGTCTTGCCATACAATCCTATTAGCATACATCTAAGCAGTTATAGCAGTTTATAGGTGCGGAAAGTAAAAGCAGAAAAATAAATCCTACGCTATTACAAGGCTTCGGGATGGGGGAATACATAACGGGGGAGTGTGAAAAGTAAAGTGCGAAAAAATAAAAATCTTTATTACTATTACATCAAAAAAATTGGCAACCTATACACCTTCTAGAATTCAAATAAACAATTAAATAAATAATTAAATAAATAAAAATTAACACACATGCCACAATCATAGAGTATGAGATGAGAAGAGAAGATCGTGAATTGAAAAAAATTAATGTTTGAAAATAGGTGAGATAAAAACCTAAGTGTAAAGGTTATTACTAAATTAATTATAAACCTAAAATTAAATCAAAGTTAAATTAATAAAACCTAATTACTAAGTTAATTATAAACCTAAAATTAAATCAAAGTTAAATTAATAAAACTTAATTACTAAGTTAATTATAAACCTAAAATTAAATCAAAGTTAAATTAATAAAACCTAATTACTATATTTTTGTTGATTTTAAGGTTTACCTAAAATAGGGTTTATAGTTAAAAAATAGATATTTTACCAAGGTTATCAAGGAAGTGACAAGTGATTAGAAAAGACAATGGAGTGATGGGAGATAGAATTTACATCTGCTCCCCTTTGGCCAAAGGAAGTACCTGCAAAAATAGGGTAATAATAATAAGAACAATAATAATAGTAATAGTAATAACACAATAAAAAATTGGGGTTTAGAAAATTAAATTATGGCCAAAATTACGAATAACCTTGATTTGGCCAAAAACCAAAAGGTTTTTGGCCAAATACGAATAACCTTTATTTGACCAAAAACCAAAAGATTTTTTGGGCAAATACGAATAACCTTGATTTGGCAAAAAACCAAAGGATTTTTTGGCCAAATATGAATAACCTTATTTGGCCAAAATCCAAAAAGTTTTTGGCCAAAGCGAAATATGAATAACCTTATTTGGCCAAAATGCAAAAAGTTTTTGGCCAAAAAAACAATTGAGGTACCCCTTGAGGTCAAGGGGTAAAGCTCCATCCACTAGGCCAATCCATAGAAAACCTGTTGATAAACCACTGCAATATTCCGGTTAAGAAAACAAATGGAAAAATAGAAAAGTGATTAAAATAAAAAAAAAAAATTAAAACCTGATTATAAATCAAATAAAATAAGATCACAAACCTACAAATTTCTTGAGATTTTTTTGAAAGTTTGAAAATAGAAATTAAATCAAATATTCTGGAAAAAATTCGGAGTAAATCGAAACAGTAGTTTCAGAATTCGGCTGATAGGCTGGAAAATTTATCACCGTGCTGAGGAAAGAGAATTAGGAGAGGATGGCATCGTGGATCCGTTTTGCTTCTGAAAGAAAACAAGATCTTATTGTTCCTTTTGATCTTCCAACTTGCAAAACAAAAAGAAATTGTTACCCGAAAAAATTATGTAATTTGGGGTGTTTGATTGTAATTTTTTAGAGTGACGGAAGGTTATTCATAACGGCCAGAAACAAGGGTGAAGGATGTTAGTTTGTGAATAAGGGTTGAAAAATGGTTAGTGACCGATAGAGAATAAGGTTTTTTTTTGTTGTTGTGAATATAGAAGTGGGACTTATTTATAATAATGAATTAGGTTAGAAGAAAAATAATTATAGTAAAACTATGGACCAAATCAAAGACCAAAAATCAATTTGTTTTAATTCATATAAAAAATTAAATCAAACTAATTTAATAAGATTGACTTGTTCCCTAAGTTATAAAAAGTGCTAAAAATAGGACAAATAAGATTAAAAACTTCATTTTTTAGATTTTTTGAATATTTTATGATTTTTGGTGATTTTTTGACTAAAATGCATAAAAAGTGAAAATTGATTATTTTAAAAAATGCTTTTTTAATTAATACAAAAATTAAAGTTAGAATGATAAAAAATTTTTTTTTTTTATATTTTTAAATATAAATAAAGATAAAATTAAAACTATAGTTAGAAATAAAGTAACAGGAAAAATGTTAGAAGCGGAATTCGAGCCCGGGACTTCCCGCTCTTATACCTTTTAACCTCAAATCCTTATCAACTGTATTATGCCACTTATTCGAAATAAAATGACATTTTCAAATATATGAGGGCCAAGTTTGGGGTACAACAGGATCAAACGGGATTTGATCGTAAAATTTCATTGGAATTTGATGTCGATTCCCACAGACGACACATTTTTTATGCGCAGGAAGTAGAATTGATATTGATTGACAACGTTGGATTCTTGAAGTGGTGGTGTTGATCCCCGATACAGTGGCGTTGGATAGACCTGCAAGGTTAGCGCTTCACGACCATGTTAGTTACATAGTCCAAGATGAGTGAAGTAAAAAATAGAGATCAAAAAAGTGTACCTTAAATCTCATGTGAGTTGATTACATATATTGGATAATTTTATTGCTATGCATTGTTGGGTTGAATATGTAGTTATTTCGTTTTGGACTTTTGACTTGCCCGAAATAGTTAGTTAGTTAAATAATTAATTAATGGACCTGAAATAGTTAGTTAGTTAATTAATTAATGGTTTGTTAGTAGTTTTTTAGTTAGTTAGACCAAATAAGACATATTATTTATAAATAGATAGGTGGATTAGTAAGGAGAGGACATAGTGCAATTTGAAAGGAATCGAGTCTTATGATAATAGAAGGATGGCAATCCCTTGAAGTGTTGCCCTTGTTATAATCAAAAGGGATTCTTCCTTATTTTTAGTATAACATACCAGTTGGAATCTATCAATTGGTATTAGAGTAATTCTGATCCAAAAAGATTCAACCAATAATTTGAAATGTTCAAAAAGTTCTCATAAAAAAAAGTGTTCAAAAAGTTTAATAATGAACATTACCAATAATAATTACAGTGTCAAAAATGTAAATGCACATGCAAAACAAGCTTATAAGAAAATAAATATCACATATATGAACATTCCAACTTTTTTGACAGCTTTAATAAACTCCTAAATCTGTCCATATCAAACAGCTACAAGATCTGCATTGGCATCCGACAATTTCACATGAGAACGATTTGGTTTCTTGCATGAGTTATCTGACACACTTAAACAATACCCAGAATGTACCTGACATTTGAATAATACACACTTTAGATAGGTGAAAAAAAAAAGTCAAAATGTGTTAAAAAGTGTCATGACAGGGTCGATCACCGCCACACATTGGACACCAGACACATCTTTAATCTGAAGAAGTAGTGGTGATAAAACAGATGGATGAAAAGGTTGAAAATGAATTACCTCTTGAAGAACCGGGTAATGTACCGTACTACGAAACACATTAGTACAATCACCAAGATATCTGTAATAGTTAAGGAACTATAAACAAGCACTACCAGAACATACATGATAGGATATGGATCAAAGAAATTGCTCAACTCTTTTGTCAAAAATCTCTTGACACATTTTTGTGTTTGTTTTCAAACACAAAAGACAGTCAAACAACTATTGTTCAATCTATCTTAGATGTACATAACAAACAATTTTCCAGCAATTCATGAATCTATGTAGAAGAAAGTGCAATAAAGGATACTGAATGAACAACGCTCCCACCAATCCAACATATAAAGCCCGAAAGTAACATTGTAAAGGTGGATCTTTCGCTGAACCCAATTCATGTCTTCCTTCTATTACAGCTGTAACAAAGAAATATTTGGGGTCATAATCTTGATATAAAGGTCAAAATGCATCTTCAGCCTATAACACCTTTGAAATTGCTTTCATTAGACAGTATAAACACATAGGCATTAACTATTTGTATGCCATCTCTTGATGTACATTCACGATTAGTATTATATCTCATACACTATGCTGTCAGCAGCGCGCTATAACGGAATAACGTAGCGGTGGTAAGGTATGGCGTCACGCTTTTGGCATACGAGCTGCCGTCAGTGATGACAGTTGAAGCGGCCCCAAACCGCTATTGCATTTGCTAATAGGATTTCGGCAATAAATTCTTCAAATTCTTTTTTAAGGGTATAAATTTCATTCCGGACCCTTTTCAGAGTAATGTTCTATTCTTCATTACATTGTGTTCTTGCACACAAACAATCGATTGTTCCTTTCCCTACCTTTTGTTCTTCTCGGCTTAAATTTTATGGCTCTATACTTTAGGATTTTAATTATTATGTACGATGGTCTCTTTAATTGTGTATTGTATTTTTTATATTTGAGTATTCATGTTTACTTTGTACGCTGGTTTTTAATCTCTACAATAGCGCAATCCCGCTATCCGCTATACACCTATGTGGCATTTTAGGGGGTCGGTGCTATGCAAGACTAACTACTCATAACTGACTTCTAACTACTCTTGGTTTATATAACTGCTATGCAAGTCATGTTTACTTCTAACTGACTTTTGGTTTATATATTTTTTACTCATAACTAACTACTCTTAAGTGTTTAAACTAGCCTGAATTACACAATTCAATAAATTTGATGCTTTTAGATAGTTTCTACTATATGGTTGAAGTCTTGTACAAGCGTGCATAATAGCATATATTGAAGACTAATACACAAGCTAAGAGGGCTGACATAATAGTTCAACAGATTCATCAATTCGATCAGAGTAGTCATTCTCGAATAGCGGCGGAGCGGCTGACTCCAAAAGTGGAATAACGGGATAGCGTATAGCGATATAACTGCTCTATTTGATCATTTTTTCGGACATTACATATAATAATTATAAACATATATTTAATGTAAAATTAGACAAATAACTCAACTCAAAATATTCACAAATAAAAGCACACATAAATCTTGAAGTGCATAAACAACTATGAAGGAGATTAACGTTGAGTCTCAGCTCAATTTTGATTGAAAAACCCAAAATTACCCTTAAACATTGTAAATATAAGGAGTAATTTCGGTTTTTTAAAGGGGAAAAGCATAACGGCCAGAAACCGCTACGGACCCGGAACAGTTCTGCTCCGCTATCCATAACGGTTGGCCTCCGCTCCACTATAGCGCCACTATTGACTACTGCGAATTCGACATAAACCACGTGTCCTAATTATGTTATATAACAACTTGCATCACATTCATTTCAGATTCAGATACATGATGAATCTAGACATTTACAGATAAGATAGTTGCCCAACCTACAGGCCTATCTGGATAATGCCAGAATGAGGGGAGGGGGGACCTGTTTGTATTATTAAGGACATGTTTGGATACACTGACTGAGTAACATGTCAAAATTAGGTATGTCTTTTGCACAAAAACTGTATACTTAATCACTTAAAAGCAAACACATTAAAAATTCAAACATAAACCAAACACATTTTCATTCAACAATTCATCATAGAAGTGATTTTGCAAAAACAAAAACAAAAAGAATATGATCGCAGTGGGAATCGAACCCACGACCTTTAGATTCGGAGTCTAACGCGATATCCACTCCGCTATGCGACCATTTGGTGTAAACGAAAGTTCAATCAAAACTTACATGTGACAGTGAAGCTTTCGTGTTCGAACTGTGGAGAATAATCGCTTAGGTTAACTTACTCGAATCGATTATTTCACTGTTTTAACGAATAAAATTGAAAAAGAAAATCGATGAATGTTTATGTGAGATCAAGAAAATTGATGCAAGCAAAATCAACACACAAAAAAATGACCTAAAAAGAAAAAAAAAATTGAATGATCGCGTACCTGGTGCGATCGCATCAGATTTGAAGGATTGAAGAAATGGTAATGCAGACAAATTTGAGATGAGGATGTTTCTGTCTTGAACTCTTTTACTGAAATGACAAAAAGTTAAGAAAATGAAAAAACATAATTGGTCAATAAACTGGATTTGTTCTTTGTTGTTTTGTTGTTAATCCTCTTGTTAGAGAAGTGGTGACAATGACATGTTTTGTGGGCCTTTTGGAAATATGGGATGAGCCCATCTCAAATTTTAAATATGGACTTCAACCATATGTGTGTATGTTAATTTTACCTTTGCACCCTAGTTTGTCCCTGAGACCCCCAGTTTCCCATCAATTTTACCATAATACTTAGAAAAAAAATTAAAAATTCGGATTTTTCAAAAAAAATTAGTGTTTGTTCGAAAAATTGGCTCAAAAATCAGATTTTTATAATTAATCTCTCTAGACCGATCAATTTTTGAGATTTTATCAGGTATTTTTCCAAAATATCGGATTTTTAAAAACGTCAATATAAAAAATATGGGGTTATACTGGATTTTTAGAAACCTTTATACTACTTTTTCAAAAATTTGATATAGCAGTATGGAGGTGTATAGAATATTTGGAAAAAAATTGGTAAGACTTCCATTTGGGTTAGCGAATATATTATAATGTTTGGTATGCGTGTATTATCAATTTTTTTAAAAATCTGATAGGTAGTTGAGTGTTTTATTTTTTTGTCTTTTTTTCTTGCTACGTATTTGACATTATTAACATCACAGATACTATAATATAAACATGATTTAACATATCTTAACATAACATGCAAAATTGTCGTTACAATCACAACCTGCTAAAATATATACATATAATCGTAATTATACAAAAATATTGAAACAAAATAAATTATGTTAACTTCCTGACTTCTTCACTATATTTTTTTCTTAGCGGTCACTCATGGAAGTCAATGGACAATTGAGTTTCAACTTCACCTGAACCTAATGACTATTGTTAACAAAACCAATTTCAATCATTTTATGTCTACCTCGCAGACATAGATGGAGAAACCATAAATGAGAATTGATGTTTGTTTACGGAATTCGGAGGGGTCAAACTAGGAATATTTTTAATTTTAGGGACTTTTCTTTTGAGCAACACACCTTTGTGAGTTACACAACACATATTCACCCAAAACCTTAAGGTGATAGGTGTGTGAGTTCTAGCACTTATAAATGCTTAAATCTCCACATTCCTAACCAATGTGGGACTTTCCCACACTACTCATACTTGTAACTCTTTTTCAATACTCTCCCTCAAGTGTGAGTTTATCCACAATGCTCCCTCTTAAATGGAAGCTTTTTCTTCCACATACACTTGTATCGTTGTTGACACTTTACCCACCATCATGTGGGAAGTACTTTCGAAACAAGTAAGCCAATCCGTTCACTCGAAACCAAAGGCTCTGATACCATTTATTGGGGATTCTGGGGAGCGCCGAAAGTGACAATGGGCCAAATATCCATGTTTCTAAGAGATCTTGACGCCACATATCCCCCTAAAACTTTAAGGTCATTGGGGTATGAGTCAACTCTCTTACAAACCCAACATTTCCTCATTTCCTATTTGATGTGGGACATTAACACTTTCATTTGAAACCCAATAATCTCTCCCACAAGTGTGAGTCACCCACATCACTAGCCTTGATCCACATACTAGGATCCACTTCTGCTCCCCCACTGAGCCAACCAGGCTCTGATAACATTTGTTGATGCAATTCGGGGGGGGGGGTTAAACAAGAAGCATTTTTAACTTTGGGACTTTACTCTTTAGCAACTCACCACATATTCACCCAAAATATTAAGGTGATAGGTGTGTGAATTCTCCCACTTATAAATATTCAAGTTTCAACATTCCTAACCAATGTGGAACTTCCCCGCACTACTCACACTTGTGGTAACTCATATCAAGAATCGCCATCCATTTCTCATGATCTTGAACTCCTAAACTAGATATTTGCAATGAACTTCCAACTTTTGAGATTGTGTCATAAAATACATTGGAATACAACTGAGTGTTTAGATAAACTTCACGCTCTAAATACGTCTGAACCAAGGATCGTGACTCTGCACCCCATCCAAGTAAAACTCCAATAGCATAAAAATCACAATTTCCATCAGCCTCCACACACACACACACACACACACAGAGATATATATATATATATATATATATATATATATATATATATATATATATATATATATATATATATATATATATATATATATATATATATATATATATATATATATATGTATATATATATAATGTAGTCATCTAAGAAAATAGGAAATTGAGAGAGATAAAGATGTCTTGAAGACTTGCTAGATGATTGACTTGGCGAAACCTTACTAGATGATCTATTAGACGTCTTACTTCCCTGTGAGGCCCCAACATACTCCTAATATGAATGATCACGGTGCACATCACTCTTTTTCCCCTTTTTACTCTTCTTCACTCCATTTTTTTAGCTTTCAATATACTGGTGGTGGACACATGAAATTTGTGCATGAATATCTATTAAGTATTTGGTTAAGAATGTAATTTTACCCTGATTATGTTTTTTCATTAAAGTAACATCTATCCATTTGTTATTTTATTTTTGAAGAAATTAGTATACTACTTTTGACTAGAGAACAAATAACTATCATTAATTTCATATTTAAATATGGTTTAAGTATGGTATAATGTGATAATGTATGGTAAGTAATAAAAAAAACCTTTTTTTGTGAATTATGACATGACATTATCCTATTATATTGTTGTATTTATTTTTCTTTAATGCTTATTATTTATATGGTATAGAAGCCACTTTTTTAACTTATCTTCGTCACTGTGTATTTATTTTATTTTAGGGTGTACATGTTATGATATGATCCATAGTTCAGGATTTCAAGACTTTCTGTCGAAACAATTGCTTCTTCAAGCCATTCTAGATTCGGGATTTTAGCATCCTTCAAAAGGCAAGTTTTACCATATGTTGTCATAACATGACTTATGTTTTGATCTTTTATTAAATATTATTTTCTTTGTAATGTTAATGTTTATGCGTGCATAAGGTGTATGTTAAATTATGAATGTTAATTAAAGATTAGTTAAATCTATACGTAAAATAGATTATTTAGATTAAGTTTAGTAATATATTGATAATATGTATGTTAAGTTTATGAATGTGTATGTTAAGTGAATGGGAAAATGTTTAATCAAATATGTGATTTCAACAAATTGAATGCATCTAAGTTGCTTTAAGTTTGATGTGATGATTTGGAATGTTCTGTTAAATTTTTTGTTATATATTTGGTTTAGAATCTCAATGATTTTTGGTGTGTATTAATAAGCCTTTAGTGGTGGCAATGATTCACAGTGTAGATAGTAGTATTTGTTTGAAATAGAGGAGACTGCTGCAATGTTTATCTGTTATGTATTTGGTTAAGAGTGCAATGATACCTTGATTATACTTTTTCATCAGAGTAACATCTATCAATTTGTTGTTTTTTATTTTTGAGGAAATTAGTATATCGTTTATGTATTTTAGTAGACAACAAGATTTGTTTGAAATTGGGGTGAGTGCTACAATGTTTATTTTGTTATACAATAGGTTGTTTAATTTAACTTTATGAGTAGATTGTTAATGTGCATATTAAGTTTAGGTATATGTATGTTAAGTGAATGTGTATGTTAGATTATTTAGTTTAATTTTAATTCCTATAATGTTCCTTGTTTCAGTAATGGAGCAATAAAACTCAATCCTTGATGAACATTTTCAATCTAATGCATCACCACCACCAACAAAACTTAATGTACCAATAGTTATAACACATAATCTTCCACTAATTGGCCGAAAGAAAACAAAACCTAATGCAAATGGTAATAGAAAAAGATCTGAGGTTTGACATCACTTTAACCTTATTACTAATGGTGACCCACCTATTGCCACGTGTAAGTATTGTTTTCAAATGTACATTTGCGACCCAAAAAATATATAAAACTTAAAGAGTCACATGAAAACTTGTCTCAAGTATCCTTTGAACGCATCGACTGACCATACCTAAACCATCTTGGTATTTCCAACAACTGGGGGAGGTGGGTTAGTTCCACTAAGTTTTAGGTTTAATCTCGTAGCTTGCATAATTGGCTTATTTTATTATTATGGATGAGAAACCATTCACGAGACTTGAAGGGGGGATTAAGTACTTTTGTAAGCAAATACAACCCCAATTTTTATACCGTCAATGAGAACGCGAGTTCAAATATGTAACATTCTATTTATTACTTTTAAAGAGTGAGATTCTATATATTAGTCTACTAGACAAATGAATCCAAAATTGTACCACAAAAATATATTTATAAATTTTAAAAAAAATATTTTTTTAACCACGATCAACCAAGTGGGTTAGCCACACATCTAAAATAGAGGGTTGTTCTTTTCACTCTTATATGTTCACCCCCACCATGAAAAGTCATAAATGCTCTTAGTGTTCGGAGATGCATCTCTAGACACACCTTTTATACACACATTTTAGCACTTCATAAATGAGACACCCTTAATTTGCCTAAAAAATGTCCGAAAGTGCATCTCCGAAAATTCGAAGATGCACTTCCGTAAACGCATTCACCCTTAAAATACAAGGAGTTTGGAGTAGAAGCCACAAAAAGTTATTGCAGAACCAGGTTAAAGCCAGTAAAACTAAAAATCACTTAGAGCAAGAGAAACTAACAATGATTTAAGGACAACCTGAAAATATTTAGGCTTAAATGCACTTTTGGTTTCTGTAAGTTAGCGAGTTTTTGATTTTCGTCCCTGTAAGTTTTTTTTTGTTTGACTCCCTATATCTTACTTTTTGGCTGAGGTCTATTCCCTAAAGCCAAAATTCGCAGGAAAATCTGCAGGTTTCCTGCGGGTTTTCCTGCGAAATTTCCTGCGGATTTTGATTTTAGGGACTAAAATGAACGCGAAAGTGAAATATAGGGACTCAAACCAAAAAAATAACTTACAGGGATGAAAATCTAAAACTCGCTAACTTACAGAGACCAAAAGTGCATTTATGCCAAATATTTATATCATTCCATTTATAAAAGAAGTGAATGAAACAAAAGAAGGGTTCAATTTAAAAATGGGAGCTTCTATAGTGAAGTTGCAAAAATGACAGTTTTGAAAAAGTCATTCAAGGACGAATTCAGTGTTATATGAGGGTGTGTAATTTTTATTCTTTGGATTAATCTAACAGTGAGTTTATTATTTTTAGTTTCTTTATAATAAAAGATTCTTAATCATCATCTTCAACCTTTAGTCGGGCCATCTCAATTCGGTTTTAGACCCGCAATCATCATCTTGACATGACAAATTACATACTGTTGGAACCAAAATTTCACCAAAACTTCAAATATGTATTCAAAATTGCAAAATAAGTCGTAAATTTGACAAATCAATGCAAAAAGTGGTGTGAAACTCGAACACAAACACACTTGATCCAGCTTGGTTATGAGGTTTTATGAAAAAATTAATTATAGACTCAAGTTTGTGGTGAAATTATGCTTTTAATGGTGTATTCATTTGCTTGAAACAGTTAAGAATCATGATTTTTCCATTTTCGTGTTCTTGAGTTCATGAAAGTTCTTGAACACATTTTCCAAAAATCTTGATTAAACGTGTTTTTATGGAGTTAATGATTGATCTAGAAATTTATGAATGTACAAGATGAACATGTAAATCTTGATTTAGATGTAGAAGATAAAGATTAAAGATTTTGATCTATGAGGCACACAAATGGTACACAGTAATGGTATGCACCATATAATCCTACATGATATTAATTAAGTCAATACTTAAAAATTTTAAATCAACACTGCTTTCTGATTGGTCAAAGTTATGACTTTACCAATAAAGTTAATTTGATGATTTTATCTTAGAATTTTCCTTTAAAGATTGTTTGTTTTCTCTCTCTCTCTCTCTCTCTCTCTCTCTCTCTCTCTCTCTCTCTCTCTCTCTCTCTCTCTCTCTCTCTCTCTCTCTCTCTCTCTCTCTCTCTCTCTCTCTCTCTCTCTCTCTCTCTCTCTCTCTCAATTTCTAACCACGCCTGTATTTTCAAGTATTAATGTAAAATAATTTTCCATCTTTTTTTTTTCTTGACAAAGTTGGTAGAAGAAGATTATTGCAGATAAGTGTTAAATAATTGCCTCATATAGCGGATTTACGAACACTTTCAGAAAGCTGCAGATTTTTATGGATAAATACTTTACGGAGATATATCTCCAAAAAATTTTAGGCCATAAGCTACACTTCGTAGTTTTTTAAAAATCACGATGGAAAAGCAGTTAAACGTGCGTTTGTAGCTTCAAGCGACGAACCAAACGGGGCATAAATATATAACTTAACCAATTATACATTTCACACATGTAATAAAAATTCCGGATGTCTTTCTCAAAATCAACTCATTATGATATGTCATGTTTTAATAAACAACTTAATTGGCGCAATTCGAGGGTCAAGCGGTGATCATTTTCAACTTGAGAACTATCTTTAGGAGCAACACATCGTTATGAGAGACACACCTTATATTTATTCAAAACTTTAATGTGATAGGGGAGTGAGTTCTCTCACTAATAAAAAATCAAGTCTCCACATTTCTAATTAATGTGAGATTTTCCCACACTACTCACATTTTTATTTTATTTTTCAACAATCGTGTTTTTAGTATAAACACTTATCATATTATGTATAAGTTAATTTTATTAACAAATAAATAAATTTTAAACTATTTTTATATAAATTAGAAAATTTCTTTACCCACCTCCTTATGGGGGTCACCCCCTGCGAAAACCCAATTTTACCCCGCTTCGGAATTGCATTTCTGAAATATTTTTTTTTCAAAATTTTTTCAGACTTCGGAAGTGCATTTCCGAAAAAATCCCAAAAATTGGGATTTTGACAAATTCGGAGATGCATCTCCGAAACAACAAAAAAAAAACTAAAAAAATCCCAAAAATTAATTTTATGATATTAATTAATTCATATATCATAAATTTGATATATTTTATGAGTAATGAATAATAATAATTATATATTTTGATATAATTTATGAGTTATGAATAATAATAATTATATATTTCTATTCTGATTCATATTTTAAAATTTAAAATAATTTTAATTAAAAAAATTAAAATAATTTCACTTACAAAATGAGTTATAATTTTTTATTTATATATTTATAATAATTATTATATATTTACAAAAAAAATTAAAAAAATGAGTGTTTTAATTTATATATTTATATATTTATATAATAATTAAAATTATTATTATATATTTATAAAAATTATTATATATTTATATATTTATATAATAATTATTATATATTAATTATAAATATATTTATATATTTATATAATAAATAAAAAAATTAAAAAAATAGTGTTTTAATTTATAATAATTATTATATTATTATATATTTATATAATAATTATTATATATTTATATATTTCACTTATAAAATTAATAATTATTATTATATATTTATATATTTCTAATCTGATTCATAATTAAAAATGAGTTATAAATTTTTATTTAGTTTAAAAAAATTAAAAAAAGATTTTGTCTTAATTTAATTTAAAGAATAAATTTTATATTTAATTCTAAATAATCAAAATTTAATTATGAAATTAAAATGTTTTTGATTTATATAAGTTAGTAAAATAATTTTTAACTTTAAAATTGTTTAGGAAATTTTGATTCACCTTGATTTTATTGATTCACCTTGATTTTATACCTATTAATTGTATTGATTCACTTTGATTTTAATTTTTTAATAATTATTGAATTCTTTCGGAAGTGTATATTCGAAACATTCCAAGACCAATTTGGTCTTGGAATATTTCGGATATGCATCTCCGAACACACCCCCTTTTCCAAAAAGGGGATTTTTCGGAAATGCATCTTCGAAAACTCAAAAAAGGGGGTGTTTTCGGAAATGCATCTCCGAAAACACCTTTTTTTCGTGTTTTCGGAAGTGCACTTCCGAAATCACCCTTTTTTCAGAAAAAAGTGATTTCGGAAATGCATTTCCGAAATATAGGGGCATTCTAGGAATTTCGCCAGGGGTGACCAAGAAGGTTAGGAGGTCTGTTAAGAAATTTCCATAAATTATCTCTATAAACTATTCTAAAAAATTATAGAAATAAACTTAAAATAACTTATAAACTTACCACAAACTATTTTCTTAAAGTCTATCAAACAATTTCATAATTGTTCCCTCAAAAATATTAAATGAGTTAAAATAAGTCAATTTAAACATGGTTGTAGGATGTTCATCCATGTGCTTAGAATTATGTTCACTTCTTTTTATGCCTTATGAGTTCAAGCTTTTCTGTTTTTTTTTTTTGTTTTTTTGTTTTTGTTTTTGTTTTATCCCATCATTTTCAATGCATCTTCTCCCCACTTCCTATTTGATTTTCTCTAAACACAATCATTGCGTGGTTGAACATATAACCTTGCAATTAATTAGTAATCACTTGCAATTCAAGATTTGATTGAATTGATTGGTTGGTAGCATTTGTAACACTTAATTTATAATTCTTTTGTTGGCAAGATTCGCTTGTCGATATTTTCCTCGTGCAATCTCTTTGACCATGATACAATGAACTTGTGATCAAGTTAAACTCTATTAAGTGAACTTGTTTATTGTTAATCCAAATTAATTAGCCCACATTCTCCTTTGGCTCCTCTAGATGTGTGGCTCTAATTAAATAGATTTTCTATGATGATTCCATTTCACATAGACAAAGTTGTCATTTTTCAATGATTTGTCTTTTGCAACCAACTGCTTTTTCATTTTCACAACTTGGTTACTATGTATTGTGATTTTTGTTATTTTTATTATTATTCCATAATAATGATTGCATCACTTGGTTGTAAAAATCCATAGCTGACCTAAATGACATCACTCAATGTACACCATCCACTATAAATTAATTTTCTATTTACAAATAGCAATGTTTTGTTTTAAAATTTTGGCTCTTTCCATGTTAGATGCTCTACTAATTTCCTTAAAATAATAAAACAATTATGAATTACATGATATTGTGTTCAATAATGTAGTACTTACACGTAATTTACATGTCATATTACTACTTTAAATATTGTAAGATTACGGCCAGCCAGATAGCCACATCACTTTTTTTAATAAAAAAAGTATTGTCTTTAAGTAAATGAATAATTAATCACTCGAATGAGGGAAGTATGATCATGATAGAAGACAAAATTGTTCTTTAAAATATAATAATGTTGTATTATTTGTTCGGCTAGAAATTAGAAATATAAGATAATGGAGTGAAGTTGTATCTTACTTTGTTGGCTCAATATTTTTTATATGACGGAGTAGGGTGGATCTACAAGATTATCACACTAACACTCAAATTAGTGAGATATTGAGAAGTAATGTGAAAGTGAGAATGAATTTGAATAATTGGATGTTCGCCGTGAAATTTGACAAACAAGCGTTGGTTCTCCCAAAGGGTTACTCGCAGAATCGACTAGGTGATCCTAGGATATTTGTGCACAAAGTTTCTGATGTTTTTGTATGGTTTTCCGTGTGAAAAGACGTAGACTTCGACGTGGACGAAATCCTTAGGACAAAGTAAAGAAAAAAAAGGTGAAAATAGAATGTAAATGCAAAGAAAATAAAGACTTCGAGAAGGTAAAATTGCAGGAAAATAACTTAGTGTAAAAAACTTTGCATAAATAAATTGTGGTGTTTGAATACATGCATTGCACTTAGTTGAACTCTTTTCTCACTTTCGCTTGGATACTTTGAGTATAACAAGTTTTTGTAGTAATTACAATACACGAAACTTAATCCTAGAATTTCCTATTTACAATGAAAACTATATAAACGTTGCGAACGTCTCTTTTCTCAGACGCTGACACGTCTTCGCTTGCATAATTTTTGCCCTTAATTTACTTCCATGTGTCCTTTAAGTTCAGATAAGGCCAAAAACAGTTACTCAGCGTTGTTGCGTATTTCGACTCCCTCAATCGAAAGATCCTTCAAATCAATCAGAAAAACTCACTAAGTCCCTAAGACTAATGCATGCATGGAATCTTCGACACGTTCCCTTGGACCATTCTAGCAAACTATCTAAAAACATCTCATCGAAATAACATTAAAAAGTTTAGCTGAACTTCTCCAATCGTTTTAAACTTCTCTAAACTTATTGAACATTTGAGATACGTCAAAAAATCCAGCTAACACTGGAATGACACAACTTCCCCTCATATCAAGAGTGATTAAAGTCGTTCGTACATGATGCAATATGTTGAGATAATTGAGTTTTGAATTTGAATTTGAATTAGAAATAAATCATATCTTATTGTTGGAAATATTTGAGAAGAAGATCATATCCAATATATTTCTGCTATTTTCTAGTGCCAATCAAATCAGATATCCGAAGGAGAAAATCACAGAAGATATTGTTATAAAAGGAGGATCAGTCTCACGCTTGACACATGTATTTTGTGCGCAAAGAATCATTGTGCTAGGGTTTGAGTATTTTAAACTTGTATTCCATGCTAATGCCATAGTAAGGGTAATGGTTGAATCTTTGTGTTCACCACTCTATGTTTCAGTAACTTGGCATAGTTGTTGGTTTATCTTAGTTGAGTTGTAAATTCAACGATCAGTAGAGTTGTTATTGAAGTTTATCACTAGGGGTTATTGATTGAATAATGTGGGCTTAATATTCCTATAAGACTAAATGTACTAAGATAATAATAATGGGTTTCCTTTCTTGGGTAGAGCTCCCTCAAATGTAGGTGAGGTTTCACTGAATTGGGTTACCAATGTCTGGTAATATTTACTACGTTACATTGACTTTGCATTGTTATCCATTTGTTTGTTAAACCTGGTTTAACTTGTTGGACCACTTGTTCCAACATCGTGTTCGACATCTCTCCCCTCATGAACAAAATTTCAATGCAGGTATTTGTTAGCTGGAAATTTCGACAACCAGAAGCAAAGTTGTTAGATTATATGCTTCGAAGAGAAAATGAGAAAGAGATCAAGCAAAGAGGTTTCTTCAAGTCCCTTCAAATAAAAAGGGCTTTTTCTTCATAGTAAGTTGGAGATTTTTGTTAAAAAGTCTTCGAAATGTTTTAGCAGAGAAGGTGTTCACAGGATATTTCGAAGGATATACATGTTTTAATAAAGTCACGTGGATCAAGTTTTCAAAGACATTGGGTGGAAAGATTTGAATTTTGAAATAATTCTCTTCTCCAAAAGGACGCGTGGAAGCTACGTGGCATTTCGTTAGAAAGAGATCGTTAGGGCCGAATTAGTATAAATAGGGATCTTAGTGTTAGGATTCGGGGTGTTCATTTTGTACAAAATTACTCAAAATTGCTCAAGTACCAAGTGTGAGAGAACGAGTTTTTGCTAAGAATGTACGTGTAACACCATTTTTATTTCAATATTGTTTCTCGTTTTTATAAACACAAGTCATTTAAATACTCTTTCTTTCAAGTCATGTTCTTTACATTTACAATAGAAATCTATTGAGCCTTTCTTTACATTTCGTTGTTACATTACATTTTACATTGTATTTACATTAGCCATAGATTAGAGTATTCTTTTAAAGTAAAGTCAGAAAGATGAATTTAATCATTAAGATAGAAACACTTAGACACATGTCCTAGGATCAATCTAGTCGATCCTGCAAGTTACCAAAGTAAATTTAAGAATTTGGAAGACTACCGATTGTTTACCAGAAATCACTGTAAACTGTATCCCTCCCCCTTTAGTCTATCATATAACATATTAGAAATTCCGATTCAAGATCGGCACTGATTTATGATGTTGATTCAAGAGCCATCGGGATCGCAACATCCGATCTTCAGTGCTGCATCACTGAATGGCTTAGGAAACTTCACTCCACCGTAGTTTTTGAAGGATAGAAAAACACTTAGAAATGGGGGGTTTGAATAAGTGTAGCTTTAAAACTTGTAAGATAAAAATAATTTGCACAGTGATTTTTATCCTGGTTCGTTGTTAACTAAACTACTCCAGTCCACCCCCTTGGAGTGATTTACCTCACCTGAGGATTTAATCCACTAATCACACAAGATTACAATGGTTTTTCACTTAGATAACCTCTAAGTCTTCTAGAGTATTCTGATCACAACCTGATCACTCTAGGAACAAACTGCTTAGATACCCTCTAAGACTTTCTAGAGTATTTTGATCACAACCTGATCACTTTAGTTCTTACAAATTAATGTAAACAAATTCTTATAAGAGTTACAATGCTTCTTAATAAGCTATTATCACAACTGTGATTTTTCTCTTAAGTTTAAGCTTAATCTCACTAAGATATTACAACAGTAATGTAGTGAGGTTGAAGATGAAGTTTGAGAGCTTTTTGAATTTGACAGCGTTTCTGTAAGTTTGCGCAAAGTGTTGTGTACAGCTTCTCTTCAGAACTTCTATTTATAGGCGTTTGAGAAGATGACCGTTGGGAGCATTTAATGCTTTGTGTGATTCGTTCAGCATTGCATTTAATGTTTCACTCTTTTGTCAACTACCTCGAGCCTTGCTTCCGCTGTGTCTACTGACGTTGCCTTTAATAGCTTCTAACGTTCCTTTTCTCAGTCAGCGTAGCCTGCCATCTTGTACTTGCTTCTGATCTGATGTTTGTGTAAACAACGTTTGAATATCATCAGAGTCAAACAGCTTGGTGCAGAGCATCTTCTTGTCTTCTGACCTTGAAGTGCTTCTTAGCGTGATACCATGAGAACTTCAGTGCTTCTGCTTCTGATCTCAAGTTCTTCTGATGCATCCATAGACCATGTTCTGATTCTGCTTGACCATCTTCTGATGTCTTGCTAAAGCATGTTCTGATGTTGCATGCTGAACCTTCTGAGTCAGTGCTTCTTGCGCTAATTTTGTGCATACTCTTTATGTGATTCCTGAAATGGAAATTGCATAGGATTAGAGTACCACATTATATCATACAAAATTCATATACATTGTTATCATCAAAACTAAGAATATTGATCAGAACAAATCTTGTTCTAACAATCTCCCCCTTTGTTATGATGACAAAAACTATATATAAATGATATGAATTTGCAATCAGAATATCAGACGGCTAAAGACAATTACACAGTTATAGCATAAGCATATAAACATAGTGTGTGAATATGTCTCCCCCTGAGATTAAAAATCTCCCCCTGAAATAAATACTGGAAGAAATTTATAAATAAAGAACTTCCCTGAGTATTTTCCATTTTAGTTGAGACGATCACATATGCTTAAATCTTCAGAACATTCATAGCTTCTGCTTCTTGCTTCCAAAGGACAGCTTCAGAGCTTTGAATTTCTTCTTGAATCATTGCATGCTAGATTGTATCAGAACATTGTTGAATGTACCAGAGCATCATCAGAGCATCTCTACATCCTGAAATGTTACAGAACAAACTAAACGACAAAAATCAGAGCATGAATGAATTAGAACATAAAATATGTGTCAGAATATATAGTATGTATCAAAGCAAAAACAATAATGTTTCAGAGCATATTAAGAACAAAAACATGCATCAGAACATATAAGGAATAAGAATGTGTTAGAGCATATTCTATCATCAGAATATCATAACATTCTTCCTTCTTGCTTTTGATCTTGAAGCTTCACGGCACTCAGCTTGCTTCAATTTTTATGAGCTTGTTTCTATATAGAATTGCTTTTCCTCGTGTCTTTGCTTCTCATGTTGAGCTTTTTTTAATGTCTTCAATCCTGCAAAACACTCAAAGACATAGAACTTGCAAATTCTGTTAGAAATGTGGAGACTTACTCCCAGCAACTGATAATATAAATCAGATCATTTATCACATTTTCTCCCCCTTTTTGTCATAACATCAAAAAACATAAAAGATTCAGATGAAAAACAAACAATATGAGAGAAAAGAAGATAATTTTCATTGATTTCCAAAAGAAGATTATCAGAAGATACAAGGGAGATGCATAGAAAACGGATGCAAGAACAAAGGAAACAACTAAGACACAATCAAGTTGGAAAACACCAATCATCACGAACAACAATAGAATACATGTTATAAACACAAATATAACACATATTATGGATCTTCTAACATCATAACATCATCAAACATCAATTAAAACACATTTCAAATCATTAGTTCATGCATTTGTTCATAAACCCTAACTTTTCTAAATTCATGAAATTGAAGAATAGAAAGCATACACAACATTATCAATTCCACATTCATCAACATTGCAACACAATCATGGTTTTCAATTATGAAACCTAATCTCTGCCATACCCATCATCATGCCAACCCTTAGAGAGTAAGAACCCCACCCTTACCTTAGCAAAAGCTTCACTTCCTTCAATGGAGCTCTTCCTCTTCATGCCATAGCTTTCTCTTCTTTCTCTTCTTCTTTCTCTTCTTTCTCTTCTTTCTCTACAAAATGAGTTATGAGGTTTAATCTCTAAAACCCTAACTCTTACTATCTTTTCTCACTAATGGGTTTAACCCATAACCCATCCATTGTGTTATATTCCTTCCACTTAGGCCCAATTCATAATATCTCTTTAATTACTCAATTAATCCGAATAACACACATAAATAAATAACCACACAACATAACCGAATATTATTTCCAATAATATTCCACATTTACCATCGATCCATAACTTTAACAATACTAACTCGCAATTGTACATCTCTGACTAATCCGACTTATTAATCTGACCATAACTTAACTGCTCAAATCAACATATTAATCCATTACGTTTGTAGAATAATATCGATAAACCTCGACTTCAACTAATTCCAATGAATAAATCCTCGATCAATTTAATTAAATAATTAATTAAATCCGGGACGTTACATGCTTTGAAGGTATCTCTTTCCTCTTTTAGTTGAACCCAAGATTTTTGCAACTCTTCCAGGTCAGTTGGCATATCCGGATGTAGAATAACTTGAGGTTCGTCTCCTTCGACTTCCGGCTCAATAGTCACAGGTAGAATAGCGGGATATGGCATGATGAGTTTCTGAGCATGAGCCCGAACCCATCTGAGGTAAGGTTCCATAGGAATAGAATTCCATTGTCCCAAAGTTTTGCTTTCTATTCTATAGACACTGCCCCCGCATGTATGAACCTTTGTCGGTGTCTATGGGAATCATCCTCGTAATCAAACACAATGCCACGGATAATCATGTCATGAGGACCGTTGCTCCGTGCATATCCGAATTGGCGTAAAGCTAAAGAGGGATTGTAAGTGATGCCTCCCTTGATGCCAAGGAGTTTCACATTAGGGTACTCTCCACAATGATCAATGATAGTAATGTCTCTTTGAAAGAAGTTGTTCCACCGGATATCTGAATGAGACAAAGACATAATCCTGCGTGACCATTGCATTCTTTGTTCATTTCTCAACACTGATCGGGGAAGATGAAATGTAAACCATCTAGCCAGTAGTGGTATACAGCACATAAGAGTTCCTCGTTTCTTCATGGTACGAGAGTGTAGAGAATGTAGGATGTCTCCCAACAATGTTGGTACCGGGTTACGGGTTAGGAAAAGGTTGATGATGTGCACACTTATGAACTGGTCGGGATTAGGGAATAAAACCAACCCATAGATCAAAAGAGCCACAACCTCCTCAAAAGCTGGGTAACTTTTGTTTTCTAGTAGTAATCAAGCCTTTTCCATTAAGAACTTAGCAAGCAAACCCTGGATTCCACTCTTTGTTTCCCAATTGGACTTGATTTCTGACTTTCGCAAATGTAAAGCAGCAGCAATGGTTTCAGGTTTTGGAATCCTTTCTAAACCAGTGAAAGGTAATTGATTTCGAACAGGTAATCCAATTAGTTCAGAAAACTCTTCCAAGGTGGGTACTAACTGGTAATCAGGAAAGGTAAAGCAATGATGTTCGGGATCAAAGAACTGGAACAGGACCCGTATCATGTCTTCTTCAAATTTTGAGGTAACCAAATGGAGTAGGTGACCGTGCTTTTCGGTGAATTGAACATTCCTGGGAAATTCTGATATTAAGTCTTTTAATTCAGATGGCACCGTTGAGATGTTGATTCGGATGTAATCTCTGGTGGCGGGAGCCATTACCTGCAATAACAAAGGTAAACTCTTTGATCCTTGAAATGATTAGTGAAAAAATGATATGCTTATGATGCTTATGATGTTATGATGTCAAACATGTGGCAAACACAAACAAATCAAACAATAGCCTTAGGTTTAAAGGCTTGCATGAAGTCCATAGGTGATACCCTCCCCACTGAAGTTGAGTTGGTTAAAACCTGTCCTAGAAAAGTATTCGGGTTCTATGATCCTTGGAGGTAACATCTCAATACGGCGCTCGGACGGCCGATCAAAATATTCCTCGAGGATAACTAACTTCGATCAATTTCAAAGCTAGCCACTTAATAGGCCACAAGTCAAGTTCAACTAAAAGGTTCTAAGACAAATTAGTGTTTAATGACATTTCGGAAGCCTAATATACTCCTTGATCGTTTTCAAGGGACATCAGTATAAACCAAAGTATCGCACTAACGGTGACTACCAGATTAACCGTATCGGTACATGCCGTACAGTTTCCTTGGTCTATTGTCACATACTTAAGGTATCTCGAGATTCGGATTAGAATCTTTCACACAAGCAAAATACCCAAACAACCTTTTGAAAAATAGAGCAATCAAGTCAAACAATTGAAAACATCGGAATGATCTATACTCTAAAGGTAACCCCTTTTGAAAACATTTTGTTTTAGAAAGTAATTCCCCAGCAGAGTCGCCAGTTCTGTCGCCCTCGGTTTTTTACCGCACCTCTCGCGGAGAGATACGCGAACTGACTCTTTTTTGTTTCTGCTTTTGTGTTTTTGAAAATCAGAGAGTCGCTACCGACCTTTTATTTTATCCAATTAAGGAAAGGTTTATAAAAGAAACAGAAAAAAGACCTTTAAGAAATTCTGGGTAAGGGGGTAGGTTATACAAAGGGAAGGTGTTAGCACCCTTTGCATCCATGGTTATCCATGGGCTCTTTAATTTGCTTAGCTCACTTGTTTTCAATTACTTTTCTATTGCCTTGAAATGCTCGTATGTGGTTTCAAATACCTTTGTAAATTGACTTTGTAATGATCCTTGTGCGGATGTATACAAAGTGTTTTTATCTTTCAAAAGATGTTTTAAAAAAAAGAACGTTAACCTCGTAATGATCCTTGTTTGGATATATACAAAGTATTGTCTTTTTGAAAGTTTTATTTTGAAAAACAATGATATATGAGATTTTGTTTGTTTTGATTTGAGCAAGCAAATTAGGAGGTCTACCCTGAGTTATAAGGTCTTTATCCCATTTCCTTTAAAAAACTATCCTTTCACCGGATATAAACAAAAGTTCGATTTTGCATTTGAATTTGATTTTGATTTTGAAAAGAGTGAAAAGAGGGATTACCCTAAGAGGTGCAAGTGTGATTGTGTTCTGATTCAGATATTTTATCTTTGAAGTTAGTGATCTAACGATTCAATTTTTATCTTTGGCATACACGCAGTTTTATAAGTGCTGGTATTTAAAATGCGGAAATGTAAAATGCGGAAAGTAAATCTACGCTATTACATCGATTGTGCAGGAAATGTAAACTACGCTATTTACATGAATTTGACAACCTATACATTTATCTAGGAATTTAAATTGCAAGAAAATAAAGAAGTGTTTTTGGATTTTTTATGATTGATTTTAATTATAATTAATGCATGATTAATTTAATTAAAATGAGAAAAAGATGGAAATAAAATTTAAACCTAAAAAAAAAACTTTAGTTCAAAATACTTGTCAATTAATTTTAAAAACAAAACTAATTTTTTTGGAATTTTTGAAATTGATTTTGAAATCATTAAGTTAAATAATCACATAATTATACAAATAATTATATAAATAATTAAAACTTAAAGAGAAAATTATCCTAAATATGTACAAAATTAGCCTAAAATATATAAACTATATTTTATATAAAGAACAAATTTTTTTATGATTTTTTGATTGGTTGAAATAATTAAAAAGTAAATATATAAATATAAACTAATCAATTATGCAAAATATTTAAATTATAAAGAAAAATAAAATATTTTTATATCAGAAAATAAAATATTATTTTAGAAGCCTAAAAATATTTTTTGTGTATTTTTTTGATTTTTTGAACTATTTTTAATTAATTTTGCAAAGAAATTAAAATAAAATAGAAAATGTTCTGGCCTGGGGCGAGCAGGCCCAACTCTTCTCACTAGCCGAGCAGGCCCAAGTCATTTGGGCCCATTTACTGGATAACCGTCAAGAGTTATCCACGCACGAAGACCACGCGTCACGCAGCGGAGGATTCGGTCAACCATCTCCGAACCCTACGCTATGCTCATCCGGAACGTGAGTCTCCTGCTGACTCAGCCCTAGCATGGGACGTTCTGGAAGTTCCCTAGCACGTGGGCCTCCAGTTGGATTTGGCCCAATTAGGGAACCTTGGCCCAGCGCTGGGGGCTATAAATACCCTCTTTCACTAGAGGGTCAGGTATTCTATTCTTCACTCTCAACCCTCATTCTCTGATAGCTACTAACTTAAGCATCGGAGAACCTTGCAGGTACCCCCCCCATCTTGCTCTCCAAGCCAGATTCCGCCGCCTTGACGATTCTTCTGATCAGGTACGATCAGTGGCGCCGTCTGTGGGAATCTTGCTCCCCCTTCTTTAACAAAGATCAAAGCATTACCTTTCACAATCGTCATGGCTAACAACAACAACATCCCAAACCCCGATCCCTTCCTCCTGGAACGGCTGATCGAAGATTCCACCCGCGAGGTGACGAATCATCGTCGGCAGGAAGAACCACAACATACTCCTGCCGGACAGAGAAGGCCGAGACATGAGACCTCGCAACCTAGGAGGCAGCGCATCCAGAGCATCCAGCAGCTGCAGGGCCTCCAACAGGTTCAGAATGTCGAACAAACCCCTCCCGAGGGACACGTTCAGAACGGGGAAGACGAGCAGGCCCGAACCCACAATGGGCCTGAACATCCCCAAAATGAGAATGAGACTGACGCCAGAGACGGGCACGCTGCTTCCTCGTTCACCCACACCTCTGACAGGCAGAGAGCCCGTCATGAAGAAGAGGAGGAGCCGCTCAACATCCCCGAAGATACTGACCCCATCACTGTCCGTCTGCTCAAAGAATTGCAAAAGACGAACAGCCTCCTCCGACTTCAGGACGACCGTATCCACGAGCTGGAAAGGAAGCGACGGCACCGCTCCCCTCCGCGGAGACATTACCGGTCGCGCTCCTATTCCTCCTCGCGCTCGCCACCGAGAAGAAATCGTCGGCGTTCCCCGTCTTCTTCACGCTCTCCACCTAGAATACATCGCCGCCGGAGATCTTATTCCCGCTCTCCACCAAGAAAGAGCAGGAAGAATCAGAAACCAGATGCCACTGAAGCAAGAAGCCTCTCCCCCGAGCAGGGTCATCGGGGCCCTTCCAAGGCTGTGCTGAAACCCCGCGAGCGTCCTTCTCCTCAGGACAATCGCGTCAGCCCCAACAATGACCAGGGAAGACCCCGGCGAGGCAAACATTCAACTTCACCAAGACCGAGCGACGAAGAGGACTTCCGCAGCCCTTTGTCCGAGAACATCCGAAGAGCCCGCCTCCCTCGAGGGATGGAAAAACCCCCAGCGTTGGACCAATACGATGGAACCACTGACCCCGACGACCATATTCGGAGCATCGAAGCGGTCATGGACTACCACGTCGTCAAGGGCTCTATCAAGTGCCGTATCTTCCCGACCACCCTCAGGAAGGGAGCAATGACTTGGTACAGAAACCTCCGTCCCAACTCCATCCATTCCTGGACCGACCTCAAGGAACTCTTCTTGAGCCATTTCACAGCCTCCCGACGACAACCGAAATCAGAGGCCAATCTCGAGGCCGTGATACAAGGGCCCTACAAACCTCTTCGGGATTACCTCGACAGGTTCAACAAGGAGGCCGTCCAAGTACAGACAGAAGACTACATGAAGAGATACCTCTTAGAACGAGGACTTCTCCCCGGCAGTGACTTTAAGAAGGCCATCAAGATTGAGAAGGTCCACTCCATGAACGCCCTCCTTCGCAAAGCTCAAGCTTTCATCGCGTTCGAGGAAGGAGAGGCTGCTGCCATCAAAGCCTCGCGAGGTAGTGAAGCCGCTCGCAGTTCAAACTATGACCACCCAGGCTCGAAGCGAGGGCATGAAAAAAGGAAAGACGACAGGTCTCTCGACATCAAAGAGCGCCGAGGACCATCTGGTCGCTTCAACGACTACACCCCTCTGAACACCTCGCAGGAGAGGATCCTGGCCGAATGCCAAAACACCGACTTCAAGAAATCAAACATCAGGCCCCCAAAGTCGAACCCCGCAAGGCCAGGAACCGACAAATCAAAGTACTGCAAATACCATAAAAGTCACGGCCATCTGACCGAGGAGTGCATCCATCTCAAAGATGCCATTGAAACACTGATCAAGGAGGGTCGCCTTTCGAGATACACAAAGAAAGGGGAACCTTCCCGAAGGGACGACCACAGAAACTCTGACGAAGGGAACTCGCCGGATAACAGGCCCCTACAAGTAGCACTGTCCGTCACTCGACCAGAGGATTTCATGCCATCAGTCGGGATCCTTACCGCACTCAGCAAATGGGAAAATTTCCCATTCACCATGGTCGTCTCCAACGGCGGGGATCCAGGCTCCCTCACCATCAGTTCAGTAAAGAGAAAGTTCGATGAGTTGCTCAGCGCCAACGCGGACCTCGGCCCTACGCTGCGAAAGTTCCGGGGAAAGTCAGAACCAATCACTTTCTACCTGGAAGAACTGCCCGGCGGAGCTCCAAACGCCATAATTCCCCTGCTCGTCCGAGCTAGAATGGCGAATTTCGACGTCCGACGGGTCCTGGTCGACGAAGGCAGCTCGGTCGACATCATGTATTCCCACCTCTTCCAGACACTCCAGCTGGACGACTCACACCTCACTCCCTATGTGGGTTCGGACCTCTAAGATTTCAACGGAGCTACCACCAAACCATGGGGTTACGTCGAGCTGATTGTCACCTTCGGAGAAGGGGAAGCCTCCAGGCAAGTCAAAACCAGATTCTTGGTGATCGACTGCAAAACCCTATACAATTGCATTATCGGGCGCCCCACTCTAGCCGAGCTAACCGCCGTGCCCTCCACTGTCCACCTAAAGATGAAGTTTTACACGAGGACGGGACGAGTGGCCACCATCAACGCTGATATCGAAGCTGCCAGGAGAATCTTCGACGCCTCCGTCAAGGGACTAGAACTGATCGCCCCTCCAACCAGCTCCAACAAAAAGCCAAGAGCCGAAGACAAACATCCTCGAGAAGACCAGCATCAGACAACCAACGTCAGCTCAGTCGACCTTGATGCACGGTTTACAGAAGAAGAACTGAAGATCGGGGAAGAAACGCGATCAAAGGCACCTCATCCCGTCCGACCTATCTTAGACGGAGATTTCGAGCTGGTCCCATTGGGCGACAACCCCGACAAAGCGGTAAAGATCGGCAAGGGCATCCCAGATCTACCAAGGAAGCAGCTCGTGGCCTGCCTTCGAGCCAATGCAGACTTGTTCGCCTGGAGCGCCGCAGAAATGCCCGGACTCGACCTCGAGGTCGCCTGCCACCACCTCTCCATCGATCCAGCCGTGAAGGCCGTAGTTCAACGTAGGCGTCGGCAGTCCCCCGAGAAAGCGGAGGCTGCCGAGAAAGCTGTTAAAGACCTCCTAGAGGCAAATTTTATTTTCGAGGCCAAGTATTCAACTTGGCTCTCAAACGTTGTACTTGTTAAGAAATCTAATGGAAAATGGAGAATGTGTGTTGATTATACCGATGTTAACCGGACATGTCCAAAAGACGCTTATCCTTTACCTAACATTGATAAACTGGTCGACAACTCGGCCGGCTATAAATTATTGTCTTTTATGGATGCTTATTCAGGTTACAACCAGATCCCCATGGCGAGGAGCGACAAGCAGTGCACAACGTTTATGACAGAGTCGGGCAACTATTACTACAACGTAATGCCCTTCGGCCTCAAAAACGCTGGGTCCACGTATCAACAGATGATGAACAAAGTCATCCGAGGAAAGATCGGCGACACCCTCGAGGTATATATGGACGACATGATCGTCAAATCTCGAGAAGACACCGACCACACCTCCCATCTCGAGCGGGTGTTTGAGCGGGCCAGATCCTGCAAGATGCGCTTCAACCCGGAGAAGTGCACCTTCGGTGTCCGAGCAGGCAAATTCCTCGGTTTCTATTTGACCGAACGGGGAATAGAGGCCAACCCGGATAAATGCCGAGCATTCTCTGAACTCCCCACTCCTAACAATAAAAAATCCATCCAAGTCTTAAACGGGATGCTCACCGCACTATCACGTTTCATCGCGAAATCCGCCCAACACGCACTCCCTTTCTTTAAACTGCCACGAAAAGAAGCGGCCTTCGAATGGTCCGAAAAATGCGAGCAAGCGCTTTCACACCTCAAGCAAGTGCTCTCCAAACCGCCCGTCCTTTCTCGACCCGATGACAACGAGCCTCTGTATCTGTACTTAGCCGTTTCAAACGAAGCAGTCAGCGCGGCTTTGGTCCGAGAAACCGAAGACGGGCAAAAACCCGTATATTTCACCAGCAAAGCCCTGCAAGGGCCCGAGGTGCGATACCAACAGATAGATAAAGTCGCCATGGCCCTAGTGATAGCGGCCAGAAGGCTGCGGTACTATTTCCTCGCCCACACCATCTTCGTCCGAACAAATCAACCCATCAAGCAACTCCTCAGCCGACCAGATATGGCCGGCAGAATGCTGAGATGGTCCCTCGAGCTATCGGAGTTCGACATACAGTACGAAAGCAGGAAGGCATTAAAAGCTCAGGCCTTAGAGGACTTCGTAGCAGAGATGACCTCGATAGCCGACTCCCCGGTCCCGACCAGGAACAAATGGACCATTTACGTAGATGGCGCCTCAAGCAATTCGGGAAGCGGGGCAGGAATTATCTTAGAAAACGACGAAGGACTCATCATCGAAGTATCTTTAGTCCTATCTTTCAACACGTCGAACAACCAGGCCGAGTACGAAGCCCTCCTTGCAGGCCTGAGACTTGCCGAGGATGTGGGCGCACGGGAGGTCAAGATCTACACAGACTCCCAACTCGTCGCCTCCCACATCAGCGGCGATTACCAAGCCAAGAACAACGTACTCGCCGAGTACCTCGCGCTCGTCAAGGATAAGATGAAAAAATTCGTCAAAGCAGAAGTCGAGCATATCCCCCGAGAACACAACTCGCGTGCCGACATATTATCCAAACTTGCGAGCACAAGAAAGAAAGAAGGAAACAAGTCGGTTATCCAGGAAATCCTACCCAGGCCAAGCATAGGCGAAAACGCGCGAGCTCTACAAATATTCGCTATCGGGGACGACCATTGTTGGATGACCCCAGTATATAACTTCCTCACGAGAGACGAACTTCCCGCTGACGCGAAGGAAGCTTCAGCGATTAAAAGACGGGCCTGTTCGTATACTATCATCGAAAACAAACTATACCGACGAGGCTTCTCCATCCCTCTCCTTAAATGCATCGACGCCTCGCAAGCACTTGAGGTACTCCAAGAGCTTCACGAAGGAATCAACGGCCAACACCTCGGCGGACGATCACTGGCGAGGAAAGCCCTTAGAGCCGGCTACTATTGGCCGACCATGCAGCAAGACGCCAAAGAATACGTCCAGAAGTGCGACAAATGTCAGCGTCATGCCGACATGCACCTGGCTCCCCCGAACGAGCTCAAATCTCTCTCATCGCCTTGGCCTTTCTCCACCTGGGGAATGGACCTCCTCGGACCTTTCCCGGTCGGGTCTTACCAGAATAAATACCTAGTGGTCGCTGTGGATTACTTCACGAAATGGATAGAAGCTGAAGCGCTCGCCAAAATCACGTCCCAAAACGTACTCCGCTTTTATAAGCGGAACATACTCGCTCGGTTCGGGGTGCCACAGGCGATCATTACCGATAACGGCACCCAGTTCACGGAAAGAAAATTCCAGGAGTTCGTAACCAAACGAACGCACAAGCTGAAGCCGCCAACCGGGTCATTCTCCATGGACTAAAGAGAAGGTTGGGCGAGGCGAAAAAGGCTTGGGTCGAAGAGCTACACAGCGTCCTCTGGGCGTACAGGACGACCCCACATTCGACCACAGGCGAAACACCGTTCAAGTTAACCTATGGCACCGAAGCCGTGATCCCCGTGGAGATCCGAGAACCATCTCGTCGAACTGAGTCACCTCTCGAGGAGGAACTCAATGATGAAGCTATGAGAGAAGAACTCGACATGGTTGAGGAAATCCGAACAGGATCTTCCCTCCGAGAAGCGAAACTGAAACAACAGATAGCCTTACGCCATAGCACTAAAGTCATCAAACGCGGATTCGAAATCGGAGACTTGGTTCTCCGCAGAAACATGAAAGATTCGCGCGAGGGCAAACTGGCCCCGAACTGGGAAGGTCCGTACCGAGTTTACGATAAAACCGAAAACGGTGCATATTACCTCGAAAACCTTCTCGGCGAAAAACTTGCTCGACCTTGGAACGCTGAAAAACTCAGACGCTATTACAGTTAGAAACAACCTAACACTACCCGGCCGCTCGTAGCGAACACGAGGAAATGCTAGGCAAGGACTCGCGCCATGGTACAAGCGCGTATGTTCCACGACAGCTTCGGTCGGATAACCCCTATCAGGAGGCAAAACCGACTACGCGGCGGGCCTTACACACAGACCCTTCACGGAAGTACCTGCACGGCAGAACCCCGGCTCGCGATGGGATCGTTCACGCCGCGAGCACCTGGCCCCGACCGCGGCCTCGAGCTCGCTTATAGCGCACACCTGCTCTGCGCACCCGGACCGTTCCCTACACGCCCGGGCTATAAACCTCGGCCGAGCACAAACATTAATATTCGACGATAAAATCAGATAAGCACAAGTAAACATTGGAGCATAAAACGCAGAATAGTATTAAAAACCGACCAAACTGGCCGGAGATATCCAAATATTACAAAAAAATTATCCGGGCGTCGCCCAACTAACTACTTTGGCACGCAGGCCACAAAACCTTGGCACGCAGGCCACAAAACATTGGCACGCAAGCCACTATCTAAAAGAAACTGGTCAGACGTCGCCATCCTCCTCCTCGGCACCGTTGTCCTCACCCCGGGGCTCCTGCTCATCTTCCCAGTCTTCGAACTCCGGATTTGACTCAATCCGTCCGTCCACAACCTTATTGTACGGACCGATGCCCTTCGTCACCAAGCGCGGATTGAGGACTTTCAGCTGATCCACCGCGGCTTTAAATCCAACCCCCAGGGTAGCGACACAGTCGACCTCCAGCTCCCTCACCTTGCCCAGAAGCTGGGAGCGGGTCACTAAGGCTTTCTCGTCTTCATCTTCCTCGGCAGCAGGGAGATGAGACCTCTCTAACTCAGCAATTCGCTCACGGAGCCTTTCTCCTCGGCCTCCAAAGCCCTGACCTTGTTCCGCTCTTTGCAGAGGTCTTCAACAATGCCGCTCTGAACCTCATACTTATCCTTGTACTGTTCAAACTCGTGCTCTAGCTCATCATATTTGGCCTGCAGAGCATCATAGTCCTTCTAAGGGCAGACCCTTTGGGCATTGAGGGCCAAGTCCAGGGCGGCCACCCTCATCATCCCTTCAAGATCCTCGGACAAGTCCTTATCCCGGGCCGCCCGATCACGCCTGACTATATGCCTCACCTCCTCGCGCTCCAGCAGCACATTTCTCTTCGAGAAGATCCCCCTGTGCAGAGTACATGAGGGCAGCACTATATCATCCTCGGAAGGGTTGTCATTGATAAGGGGGCGAAGTTCGTGGGTCCCCTCGTTCTTTTGTTTTTTCCCGGCCGGAGAACCTCCCGAAGTCGTCCCAACCGACGAAGGGGAGCCACCATCAGGCGCACCCGCAGCAGCCGCCTTGACCTCCTCGACCCGCGATCGCTTCACGGTCAACTTGACGGGCCCCTTGTTCTTTGCCCTCATCTTCACAATCTTGTCATGCAGATCGGCCATTTTTCCTGCAAAATAAAGAGTTAGAACCGAAAGGATATTGTTCGAACAAGAAATAGTTATCTCACCTAACAAAATTATCGCATCCCCGTAACTCCCACACTCGAGGATAGCTTTTGTGTTGATATGCCGAGGCTCCAGCATAGGACCTCCATCTTCCTCGAATAAGGGATCCCCGTTGGGATATGTACATATCGCCGGTTTAAACCCGTCCACGAAAGAAGCGAGCCGCTGATACCCCCCGTATCACGCTCATTGAGATCCTCGTCCCGGAAGATGTAATAGTCAGTCCCATGCTCGAAGTGGTCAGGCTGCCACTCCAACGGGAACCGAGCAGATGGGCCCACTCTCCTCACCCCGTCCTCAATATACTCGCGTTCCTCGAACAAATGGTTCTCGGCCTCAGGAGTGAGCGGCTTGATGATAAAATACCGACTCTTGAAATGCTTGATAGAGTCCTGATAAATGGCGAACAACTTCTTCGGCTGCTTAAAGGACACCCAACTCCACTTGCCGTCCGGATCGCGCAACCTCTACAAATGAAACACTCTGAAGAAAAGAGGCAGAGTCGCTTCGACCTCCAAGTACCCACATACGACTTCAAAGGCTCTTAAGAACGCTAAAGCGTTAGGATGAAGCTGAGACGGGCATAAGCGCAACCAACTGAAGATACTCCGTTGCAAATGAGTGAAGGGAAGCCGGAGGCCAGCCTCCTTAAAGACGAACTCATACATCGCGAAGCGAGGACCAGGGAATTGCGAGCAGATCCTCTGATGAGATTTAGGCACAAAGGCACCCCAAGAAGGCTCCTCGTCCTGGTCAAGGTCCTCAATGACGTTAAAGGCTTCCTTAGGACGTGTCGTGAAGCGCGACGCAATCGTCCTCGGAGCAACGGCCACCCATTCCTCAAGTTTCCTCGGGGAAGTCTCGACGACGGGCACGCCCTCGTCTTGCAAGCAACCAACAGCTTCATCCTCGTCTGATATGTCGAAAACGACATCGTCTTTGTTCTCGTCAGCCATTTACCTGAAAAGCAGAGGAAACAGTGAATTCGACTGGTCAAATCCACCCTTCCACCGCAAGTCAAGTGAAAGGGCGAGGAAAAGAGACGAGGAAAGAATTCCGCCTCCCATCGAATACCGACGAACTAAATCAGAAGCATCCAGAGTAGTCACTAGGTGCGACGATGGACGGTGAGTACATCTAGCTCTCCGGCAAACTCATACCCTAACTGAGGCATGCAACCACCTTTGCTCGTCGCATTCAAACTATTCTTGATTAAATCTAAAGCCTGGACGTCTCATTCAACTATTCTTGCCCCGCTCACTCAAATCTCACTCGGTAAACGCATGGGAAAAATAAAGATCTCCTAAGACCACTCGGCAAACTCATGAACCTTGCTCGACGCACTCAACAATCCTGCCCGCCGCACTCAAAGCTAAAACATAAAACTTAAATAGAAGAAAGGAGAAGACGAGGAACTTACTTGAAGAAGCGGAGGAAGGATGTGCGAGACGAAGAAGAGAGCTGTGAGCGAGTCTTGGAAGTTTGCAAAATGTTAAGTGACAAATGAATGGTCTTCCCGCTCCTTATATAGGGAAAGGAGGCCAAAGGGTGTCATGATAGCCTAGGCAGCCTAGGAGACGCCATCATTGCCTACATCCCCAAGGCGCCTCCATCCACGAAAAGGTGCCACGTCATGAAGGAACTTTGAAAACCCAAGCGCCGCAGTCTGCATTTATGCCTAAAAACGGCGCTGCAATGATGACAGTCTCCACAAACTGCCACCTGTCAGCTACACTGACACGAAGCAACCAAAACGTATCAAGTGGAAACCAAGGGACAGCCGTCTCCTTGACTGGTCTTCGAGGACGCCACCCGATCACCCTCTGCTCTTATACCCAGCAGCAACTTCTCTCCCCGCCGACCTAAGCGTGCGATGAGAGCCCAGTTGACGACCAACATTCATACTCTTGCTCGGCCAGCCTCTTGGTTAAAGTCATCACTCTCACAAGACTAATGACTTGGGGGGCTCCTGTTTTGGCCTGGGCCGAGCAGGCCCAGCTCTTCTCACTAGCCGAGCAGGCCCAAGTCATTTGGGCCCATTTACTGGATAACTGTCAAGAGTTATCCACGCGCGAAGACCACGCGTCACGCAGCGGAGGATTCGGTCAACCATCTCCGAACCCTACGCTATGCTCATCCGGAACGTGAGTCTCCTGCTGACTCAGCCCTAGCATGGGACGTTCTGGCAGTTCCCTAGCACGTGGGCCTCCAGTTAGATTTGGCCCAATTAGGGAACCTTGGCCCAGCGCTGGGGGCTATAAATACTCTCTTTCACTAGAGGGTCAGGTATTCTATTCTTCACTCTCAACCCTCATTCTCTGATAGCTACTAACTTAAGCATCGGAGAACCTTACAGGTAACCCCCCCCATCTTGCTCTCCAAGCCAGATTCCACCGTCTTGACGATTCTTCTGATCAGGTACGATAAGAAAATATAAAGACAATAATCAAATGTGGTAATTAAATAAAGTCCATGGTATGGGGCTTCATTCTGATGCGTTGGATGAGTGAATTAATGAGATCAGATGGCTCAGATTGTGAGGGACCACCACACGTGACACACATGCAGACACTGAATCCGAGGATTATTTAAAAAACACGCGCGCGCAGACTGGCCAGTGGGGAGGGGACACGTCTTCATCTTCAACCTCTCGCCACACTTTTAACAGCGCTTTTATGAGAAAAGCGTTGTAATTGATGAGTTCCAAACCTGCAAAATAGCGAATAGGGGTAAACAGGAAAAGAAATTTGGAGCGACATGTCCATTCGACTGGGCTTGGCTCACTGAGTTCGAATATGCCATTAATTTTACTTAATTTTGCTTCTAATGGAAAGCCCTAAATTTAAGTTCACAAACCCTAGAATGGTATCTTCGTGAATACTTAACCAAACCTTAATTAAATGTCCAGAAACGATCAGAACATCACGCCTAGTTCAAATATACGATTACATCGTGTTAAATATGCACATATAATGAGATTTTGGTTAGTTTTTGTTTGAGCAAACCGTGAGCTATGAAGCTTGATTCTGAGTGCTTTGCTTGTTGAAAGTGATTGGGATATATTCAATGAAGGTTAGAGAACGTGTTTAAGTGTTTAGTTTCTATTGAAATGAACTTGTATTTCAAATTCGAATTTCAAATTTTCTTCAAAACTACAAGTGATTACAAGAGTGGTATAAGCATTCTATTGGCTCTGAATTCGTCCTCTCTTCATTACTGAAGTATGTTAGCTCTTATATAAGCATTGAAGTGCTTAAGAACTAAGCTAAAAAGCATTAAGTGCTTTTGTTGAATTCTTGACTTTTTCAACACATGTGGCTTTGCATTTAAGCTACCATGGCTTGACTTTCCACTCTACTTCTGCTGTACTTGGCTTGGGGCAGAGTTTTGATTGATTCCTTGATGAGTCATGCTTAGAAACTAAGCCAAGCATTATCCTTCCATTTTCCATTTTCAATTTAATCTTAAATGGGATAAAATTAAACCAAAAATGGAATAAAAATGATGTGGGCTTTGTCTTGGTCGTGGGAGGCCCATTATATCATGGTAGAAATGTTTGAACTATGAAAACTTGGCCCCATTTGGAAAAAATACATTTTTTATCAATGTTGGTTTTATGCATTTTCCCAAAATTTAGCCAACTTCAACAAGGTGTAAATCCCTCAATTTTTATCATATGAAGGATATCTTGCACTTTTTGGAAACCTCAAAGAGTCCTCTAACCAATGTCTTTGGTCTCATGTCAAAATGATTTTCCATGCTCCTTGTGTGTCCTTTTGAAAAAAGTGACTTTTTGTTGACTTTGAAAATGACCTATAATGTCTTGATTCATATTTTTCAAATGGTGAATAAAATGATCATGGGACCAATTGCATTTGAAAGATAATTGAATTTCCTTCACAATGAGCTTTGGTTTGAATTTTTTGGATGAAGGATGAGAGAGTTATGACCAGTCAAAGTTCAGTTGACTTTTTAGGAGAAAACCCTAATTTTGAATCTTAGGGTTTTGTTGATTTTTTATCTTTCCTTGATGAATTATGATCATCCAATGATCAAATGATGAATCCTTTGACAAAATATGGATGTTGACAAAAAATTTCATTTTTGACTGTCTGTTGACTTTTTTGGTAAAACGGGTCGTCTGTTGATTGTTTGAGCTGCTGACGGTGCGTCTGAGCGAATTGAAGTTTGAAAATTTGTATGATGGTACTTTGAGATATATGGAGGTCCATGAAATCCATTTGAAGTCTCAAAAACTTGTTTCTCCTGAAAAAACAATAAACCCTAATTAGGGACTGTTTGTGTAGGAGACAGTTGAGCGTACCTGATTTTTGTGCAGTGCTGAGTCTCTGCTAATCATGTGATATTCAGAAGACTTCTAGAACAAAAATATTGGAGTTTTTAATTGCAAAAGATTGATTTGATTGATGGTACAAAACACGGAGAATTGCACTGTCAGCGGTTTGACTGCCAACTGACTGTTCAGGCATGTAACAGTTAGAGTGAAAATTCAACAGCCAAAGTTAATTTTCTTTTTGTTGTTTTTGTTTTATGTGAAAGATGAAAGTTTATTTACATGACTTGTTAAAAAACACAGACATAATAAATAACTAAATATTTACCGTATGCGAGCAAAATTACCGATAATAACCCTGAAAATTATTTAATGCACAGAAAAATAAATATTTAACTGGCAGAAAACACACAAAATATTATCTGAATAATTAAGCAACAGTATGACAAATAGTACAACATTTAATACTGACAGTACAAACATTACATACTATAATGAACGGTACGAAGAGTAAACGGTACATTTAAGAAAATAAGAGATACGACAAACTTTAAGAATGACGATTAATAACCCATGCTATAAACAATAACATGTAGATGATTGGGAGTGTCAACATCCCAGGTCCACATTTTTCCGGGCTATGTAGACAGAAGAAGGACATGATTACCACCACGACGGTGATGACCATAAGAAAACACCTTTCTATCCGCTTCGCCATTTTTGCCGGGGAAGAAGAAAGAATGAATATGAAGTAGAAATTTGAGAGATGGGTTAGAATTTGATGTGAGATTTTATGGAAAAAATGAGAGGTATTTATAGAATGAAAATAAGGATAGAGACGTTGGGGAATGAAGTGATTTTGTACAAAAGGAAAATTTGAGTGGAAGAAAGATTTGAAAGAAAGTGTATGATAGTGTTGGAAAAAGAGAGATGTGTAGAATAAAGTTAAGATTTGATTTTTGAAAAAGAGATTTGAAAAGAAAGGAAAAGATGTTGAAAATAATGGAATATAGTACAAAAAGTTAGTGGGAGACAAGAAAACTAATAATAATTTACTTGTTACCAGTACAGTCTGATCCCCGGACTCTGTGCCTGCAAAAGATTTAGTTTTGTACCAATTGCGTCAGTACTACTTATCTGTAAATAAATATCAAATAAATAGCGTGTGTGAAGTAATAAACAGTAGTTGGCGTTTGCGTAAGAATAAATCCACCAGCGAGCCAAAATACCGTATAAGAAAAATTCTAAAAACCAAGTATTCATAAATCAGGATGTGAAAATCCAAGATTATATGAAACTCTTAATTTTTAGATTGAAGTTTTCTTGAAAAAAGATGCGGGCAAATTTTGGGGTATAACAGTTGCCCCTATTCAATCTTCTTAAACCTGAAGAGATTGTTTGAAATCTGAAGGTAGAAGATGATTGAATATTTTAGATGCCCTGAAAATTTGCACTTACCTTGACCGGAAGTGATGCTGGAATTTGCATTTGAATGTTGTATGAGAAATGTTGTTGGCAGATTGAAACATTACCTGAGATGGGCTTTCAGATGCCATCTGGCAATTGTGTTGATGGTTTGTTCACCAGAATGAATCCATTGATTATATCTTGATGAAGGATTTGAGAACCTCTGCGTTGACCGTTTCGGAACCGTCCAAGGTTACCGCTTTAAGTCTAGGAGGATGATCGTTACGGAACTGTCCAAAGTTTTTCCGCTTTAGATTTTGAAAGTTGATCGTTGTGGAACCGTCTGAGGTATCAGCTTTAGATCTTCGATGGTAGATCGTTCTGGAACCGTCTGAGGTATCAGCTTTAGATCTTCGATGGTAGATCGTTCTGGAACCGTCTGAGGTATCAGCTTTAGATCTTCGAGGGTAGATCGTTCTGGAACCGTCTGAGGTATCGACTTTAGATCTGTGTTGCTTGTTTTTGAGTTGATAAGTGATTTGAAAGGAGAGATCTCTTCAGAATGAATCCTTGGCTTGATTATATCTGAGAGGACTGCTTATTTGAATATAGTTCAAGGGGAACACTGCATGTGATTGAGAACATCTTTGCTGAAGACATCCGTCTGCCTGAAAAATCAAGTTAGTGATATGTAATGGCATGATGTATGTAATGCATGAGATTCTCTAACTAAAGGAGAAATATGCATGTTATGTATGCGTTTGTCATGAAATATTATATGTTGTGTATGAATATGTGTATGACGTATGATGTAGGATGTATGATGTATGATGTATGATGTATGGTTGGGAAAATAAATCCCAGCCAGTCAGTCATCTGGAGATGAAGGTATTGTGATCTTTGATGATCTTTTGTCGTTTTGTTTGAGTACCCTCGGCTGGGAACCTTTTTTGAGAACCATGGTACTCTGTTGAAGGATCTTTGACTACCGTTCGGGGATGAAAGGTAATTGGAAAGTTCTGATTTTGATGCCCTTTTAAAGTGGGAATGAGGAAGATGCATAATCCTCCGATGCACTATTTGACTAAGTCCTGGCGTGGAGATCACACCTTCTTGGGATAGTAATCTGGAACAGACCTGCTGGGGAATAAGATTTCTCGAATCACTTTGTTGGAGAGAAAAATCTTATTGAGGAATTTGCTGAGAAATGCATCTCTGTTAGAGATTTTTCTTCTGATGCTGGTTTCGGGATGATGTCCAAATGATTGGGACATTACCTGAATGCTATTCCTGTTTTTCCTTGGTAAACATCAATCATATTCAAATGCACATGTTCATTCAAAATTATCATTGGGACGTTTACGTATTCAAAACAGAAAAAAATGAAAATGTTGATTTTGAGCATAAGATGCATTGATTTTTGAAAAGAGCCATGATAGGCTGATTAGTATAAGGAAACAAAAATCCTAGTAGTAGGAAATTGTCATAAAGTTTTGAAAAGAGTTTATAAAGATAAATAGCTATGTGAAAACAATCCAGTCAAGTTTCAATTGTGCTATTGCCAATCTGTCTTTGAGCATCTCATCCCTCACTTGTTGGAAGAAAGTAATTGGACTGGTCGGTGTTTTTGATGTGTTGAATCTTGAAGGTGAGTAGGCAGCTGAACGGAACATAGTTGTACGCTTTATTCCCTAACTTTTGCCTAGGCTGCCTTTTCAGGTTTTCAGCCTACCGGGATAGTATTATTTAGTCTCTAATTTTTGCCTGGATCGCCCTTTCGGGTTTTCAATCCACCGAGACGCTCATTTTTCATTTTTGCCTAAGTTGCCCTTTCAGGTTTTCAACTTAGCGAGCTTTTCTTTTCAAGCGAAGTATTTTTTGATTATGTCCGCATTCACAGGGTGTGGGAAATCCTCGCCATCCATGGTGGTAAGCAACATGGCACCGCCGGAGAATATTTTCTTGATTACAAATGGTCCTCATAAGTGGGAGTCCACTTGCCCCTGGGGTCACCTTGTGGTAAGATGATGCGTTTGACAACCAAGCCACTGGTTTGGTATGCTTGACTTTTGACTTTCTTGTTGAAGGCTTTGATCATACGCTTTTGGTACAACTGACCATGACAAATAGCTGCGAGCCTCTTCTCATCAATCAAGTTTATTTGGTCCAACCGAGTCTGAATCCAATCGTCTTCGTCTAGATCGGCTTCTTTCATAATCCTTAGGGAAGGAATCTGAATTTCAATTGGAAGAACTGCCTCCATACCATAGACTAAGGAGAATGGAGTTGCCCCTGTTGAAGTACGCGCAAATGTGCGATAACCATGAAGAGCAAAAGGTAACATCTCATGCCAGTCTTTGTAGGTTACTGTCATCTTTTGTATGATTTTCTTGATGTTCTTGTTGGCAGCTTCCACCGCGCCATTCATCTTTGGTCGATATGGAGAGGAATTATGATGTTTGATCTTGAACTGTGTGCAGAGTTCAATAATCATTCTGTTGTTTAAATTTGTGCCATTGTCTGTGATGATCCTTTCAGGGATGCCACACCGACAAATGAGATTGTGCTTGATAAACCGGGCCACAACATTCTTGGTGACAGAAGCAAATGAAGCTGCTTCTACCCATTTTGTGAAGTAGTCGATAGCGACCAGGATAAAACGATGTCCGTTGGAGGCAGTAGGCTTGATTTTTCCAATCATATCGATACCCCACATTGCAAAAGGCCAAGGAGCCGTCAGGACATTTAACGGGACTGGAGGTACATGTACCTTGTCTGCATATATCTGGTATTTGTGACAGGTTCTGGAGTGATGATGGCAATCTGTCTCCATGGTAGACCAGTAATAACCCGCTCTTAGGATCTTTTTAGCTATTGTATGTCCACTTGAGTGAGTACCAAAGGCACCATCATGTATGTCTTCCATAATCTGTTTCGCTTCCTTCTTGTTTACACAACGAAGTAAAGTCGAGTCATGGTTGCGTTTGTATAGGGTTCCATTACTTAGGAAGAATTTGGCAGCAAACCTCCTTAGAAACTTTCTGTCGTTGATGGATGCCCCTTCAGGGTACTCCTGAGCTTCGAGATACCTTTTTACTTCATGGAACCATGGTTTTTCTTCTGTTCCTTCGGCATCGATCTCGTTGCAATAGGCTGGTTCATCTTGTCTGTAAATGGTGATCATTGGCGCCTCGTTGTCCCACCTGACTTTGAACATGGATGACATGGTAGCTAAGGCATCAGCTAGTTGATTTTCTTCGCGTGGGATGTGTTCAAAAGTGATTTCTTTGAAATAAGGAATCTGACTCAACACATACTCTTTGTAAGGAATTAGATTTGGGTGCTTCGTGTCCCATTCCTCTTTGACTTGATAAATCACAAGCGCTGAGTCTCCGTAGACCTCCAGGAACTTGATTCTTAAATCAATTGCAGCTTTGAGACCCAGAATACATGCTTCATACTCGGCTATAATGTTAGTGCAGTTGAAGCACAATCTGGCAGTGAATGGTGTATAACCTCCTGCAGGGGAAATGATCACAGCTCCGATGCCATTGCCAAGTGCATTAGAAGCTCCATCAAAAACCATAGTCCATCGGGATCCTGGCTCGGGTCCTTCTTCCGGTCCTGGTTGTTTGTAGTCAGTGACTAGCATAATGTCTTCATCTGGGAAGTCAAAGTTCAATGCTTGATAATCATCCACTGCTTGATGAGCCAGATGATCAGCTACCACACTTCCTTTGATTGCTTTTTGTGAAGTGTATTGAATGTCATATTCTGTTAAGATCATTTGCCATCGTGCTATTCTTCTAGACAGAGCAGGTTTTTCGAACACGTACTTGATAGGATCCATTTTGGAGATTAGGAAAGTGGTGTGATTTAGCATATACTGTCTTAGTCGGCGAACCGCCCATGCTAAAGCACAACAAGTTTTTTCGAGTAGTGAGTATCTTGTTTCACAATCGGTAAACTTTTTGCTAAGATAGTAGATTGCATGCTCCTTTCGGCCGGACTCGTCATGTTGCCCCAGTACACACCCCATTGAATCTTCTAACACAGTTAGGTACATTATCAGAGGTCTTCCTTCCACTGGTGGTAACAATATTGGCGGTTTTTGGAGATATTCTTTGATTTTTTCAAAGGCTAACTGGCATTTGTCATTCCACCTTTCTACTTGATCTTTCTTCAATAGTTTGAAGATCGGCACACAAGTAGTAGTCATATGGGCGATAAATCGGGCGATGTAATTCAGACGTCCCAAGAATCCTCTGACTTGTTTCTCGGTACAGGGTATAGGCATTTCTTGAATGGCTTTGACCTTGGCAGGATCAACCTCAATACCTTTGCTGCTGACGATGAAACCTAAGAGTTTGCCGGATCTTACTCCAAAGGTACACTTATTTGGATTCAGTCGCAATCTGTATTTCTTGAGTCTGTCAAACAGCTTATGCAGATGACCCAGATGTTCTTCTTCGGTGTTGGATTTTGCAATCATATCATCGACATAAACCTCTATCTCTTGATGAATCATATCATGAAATAAAGCTACCATTGCGTGCTGATATGTAGCTCCTGCATTCTTTAAACCAAAGGGCATTACTTTGTAACAAAAGGTTCCCCAGGGTGTTGTGAAAGTTGTTTTTTCCATATCTTCGGGTGCCATCTTGATTTGATTGTACCCTGAGAATCCATCCATGAAGGAGAATACCTTGCATTGTGCGGTATTGTCAACCAGTACATCAATGTGAGGTAAAGGGAAATCATCTTTGGGGCTTGCCCGGTTCAGATCTCTGTAGTCTGCACACATTTTGACTTTCCCGTCTTTTTTGGGCACCGGTACTATGTTAGCTATCCAAGGAGGATAACTCACAACTTTCAGAAAACCGGCATTGAATTGCTTTTCAACCTCGTCTTTGATCTTTTTTGACATATCAGGCCTACTCCTTCGTAGTTTCTGCTTGACTGGAGTGCTACCTTCTTTGAATGGCAGGCGATGAACTACAATGTCCGTTTCAAGGCCATGCATATCTTCATAGGACCAGGCAAATATCTCGACGTAGTCTTGCAACATTTGAATCAGTCTTTGCTTGACACTGTTTTCTAGATCAGCCCCTATCTTGACTTCTTTCTTTTCTTCGTCGCTGCCCAAGTTGACAACCTTAATTGGTTCTTCATGCGGCTGTATAGTCTTTTCTTCTTGTTCTAGCAGCCTTGCAAGTTCTCTTGGTACTTCACAATCTTCCTCACTTTCGTCCTCAGTTTGGTAGATCGGATTTTCAAAGTCATGACGGGCAATAGCAGAATCGTTATTGACTGGATCCAAAGTGAATGTGAATTTGCATTTATTTATGTGGGTGTGTGTAAGAAAACATAGCTATTTGAAAAGCAAAGAAAGAAAAAGGATCACAAAATTTGAATATGCAAACGTCCCATGATTTTATTGAATGCACATGCTCATGATATGACAAACCCTTATAAAAGGACCAATGTGCTTCGGGCAAGGCACACGGCTTTCAAGCTCATGGTTCGATAGTACAGGAACCATTTTTATCTTTGAACAATATGAACAACGAAAACAGGAAATTGCATTTACTCCTGATCAAAGGAGATCACATCCTCAGCTTCCCAGTTGTTCAATCCATTGTTGTGAGCAGGGAGTATCCAGCTGTTCCAGTTGCAGTTGTCTCCTTCGTCTTCCACAGCATTGATTTCATTGGTGGGGAAAGGAGTTGGTGATCTTTCGGGATAAGTGATATACTCTGCTGGATACGAGAGCCCAGGCTGAGATATCTCTGTTGGCTGAGCGAGATGCTCGATAAGGCCGTCCCATCCAGTCGGGATGATGTCTTTGAGGGAGACTTGTGCATTCTGCTGAGTAGTGTATTGTGCTAGAAAGTAACCCTCGTTATTTGGTGTTTCCCTGGTGTTTTCAGGAGTAAAATTGTCGTCGTAATGTTCATCCCATCCAGTTGGGACAATGTCTTCAATGGCGACTTGTGAGCTCGGAGGAGCGAAATATTTCACCATAAAGTCATATTTGCCACTTGGCTCTCCTAAAGTATCCCAAACTTCTTTAGGTGGATTTTGATATTGCTCAGTGATGGGATTTGTGAAACTTTTGCCATTTTCGAATTGATTGCCCCATCCAGTTGGGGTAAGGCCTTCCGTAGCAATAAAAGAACTCTGAGGTACGGTATACTGAAAATTATACCTGTCGCTTGGTTCTCCTAAAGTATCCCACATTCCCATGGGAATGGGTGGAATTTCATCTGGATATGGCTGAATGATATAGTTCAAGAACACCCCATCGTCTTCAATAGCGTTTACTCCTTGGCTGATGAAATGTGACATTAATCCTCCAGAACAAGGACTTTGATCGTTCTTTTGATTTCCATTAGCATAGCCCAGGCCTAGCTTGTCGGATTTGTAAGGTATATCGGGGAGCTGTCCCCATACTGTGGAATCACCTTTTTCGATCACAGCTTTGGCATCTTTGAGAGAAACCATAGTTGTGGTTGGAGTAGCAGAAATATGCTTGGTAGTGGAGATATCTGGAGAGACTACCTCAAAAGATTGGCAGGGAGTTTCGATGAATTTGTCATCCAACTCAACATACTTTGAATTGCTCAGGTGACTAACCACATATTCCTCTTCACCATAAGCTGTGACAATCTTTCCTTTTACTGGATATTTCAACTTCTGATGCAGGGTAGAAGTTACAGCATTTGCCCCATGTATCCAAGGGCGTCCAAGTAAACAGGAATATGCTGGGTGAATTTCCATTACGTAAAAGGTAGAATCAAAGATCTGAGAGCCCACTCTGATTGGGAGATTCACCTTTTCGTACACTGTTCTTGTTGACCCGTTGAAGGATCTTACCACAACATCGCTTGGTTGTAACACAATTCCTTCGAAGTCAAGCTTTTCCAGTACTGTTTTTGGTAACACGTTCAAAGAAGAACCGTTATCTACCAGCACATGAGATAGAGTGGTGCCATTACATTCAATAGAGATGTGTAGGGCTTTGTTGTGATTTTTTCCAGCAGGGGTTAGATCAACATCAGAGAAACCGAGGCCATTATTTACTGTTAGATTGGCAACACAATTTTCAAATTGATCGACTGAAATCTCTTGTGGAACATGTGCAGCTTTCAGGAACTTCATCAGGGCTTTGGCATGAGCTTCTAAATACTTTAGCAGAGACAGCATTGAGATTTTTGAAGCAGTGTGTCCCAGTTGTTCGACAATATTGTAATCACTCTTGCAGATGATTTTCAATATTTCCTCCATTTCTTGCTTTGCTGGATCCTCAACAGTGACTTCCACCGGTATTTGAACTGGTTCAATTTGTGGCTCTTTGCCTCGAGCGTTGACATCTTGATTAGGAATTGGGACCTGGACTGGATTAGCAGCAGCATTTGGAGAAATTTCTGGTGAAAAGATCCTTCCACTTCTCGTAATCTTACTGGTACCCACAATGTTATCAACAGTTGGAGCAGTAAAATTCAGGGCCTCTTTGGTCAAGGTATCCTGTTTAACTCCGTGGACATAAACATTAGTGTCGTATCCCCACGGGACAGCTTTGTCTGAGGAGTATGGAAATGGAGTTGGACTAGTAATGATTACTGATGCCACTTTGAGTGTAGCAGAAATTTTGAAGGGAGCCTTGGCAGAGATTTTGAATGGTAAGTTGGAAACCACTGAGACGTCCTCTATTCTCATCCCGTTTGCAAAAACTTCGCATAAAACGTCCATAGAAGGGAGCCTCTCAAACATAATGATGCGGCGATCCATCCACTTTTGAATTCCCATTCTCAGATTTTCACAACCGTTGGGCAGGCATGTGCAATAAAAGCAATCAGGGTCACAACCTGGAAAGTAACCAGCTTGGATTAGCTTTCCTTTGACTTCAAGGAGCGGAGTTGACAATTCGGTCACATCATAGATGTAAACAATGTCTATGATAGCATTAACAGTTTTGTCGTGCTTCGGCATAGGTGCCGTGATGACATTTGGAGTTTCTGGAGGATCAAACTCAATTTCCCCAGCATCTATCATGTCCTGTATTTTATTTTTCAGGGCCCAACAGTGATCTGCGTCATGTCCTGGACAGTTGGAGTGATACGCACATGTTGCATCAGGGCGATAACTCGGAGAGGAAGTGTTGACATTCTTTGGAGGGTCTTTTAATGTGATCAGATATGCTTTTAGCAAATGCTGCAATGCCTGAGAGATTGGCATATTGATTCTGGTGAAATTTCTTCTTGGCGCATCTGGTCGACGCGTATATTTTGGCTGTTGATCTTTTTGAGGTGCAGATGTGGAGATCAGAACTGCCCCTACAGATTGGTGATGCTCATTCTTGCGACCTTTCTGAATTTGCATTGTATTGACCTCATTCTTCCCACTGATGGGCCTTTTTGTAGTACCAGAGGAAGAGCCTATTTGAATTTTTCCATTTTGAATGCCGCTTTCGACACGTTCTCAGTCAATATCAGGTCAGTGAAACCTGATGATGAGCTTCCCAGCAAATGACTATAGAAAGGGCTAGTTAGAGTGCCCATGAACATATCGACCAGCTCGCGATCAGATAAGGGTGGTTGAACCCTTCCAGCCATATCTCTCCACTTTTGCGCATATCCTTTGAAACTTTCTTTTGGTGCCATGGACATGCCCCTTAGTTGAGTACGGGTTGGTGCAAGATCAGCATTGTATTGATACTATTTGTAAAAAGCAGTAGCTAAATCTTCCCAAGTATGAACTTTTGTACTTTCCAGCTGGTAGTACCACTCGAGTTGTGTACCCGACAGAATTTCTTGGAAGAAGTGAATCCACAATTTGTTATCTGCTGTATGAGGTTGTATCTTCCTTACATAGGACCTCAGATGTAGTTTTGGGCAAGAAACTCCATCATATTTTGCAAAGACAGGAACTTTGAACTTTGGAGGGATAACAACATCCGAGACGAGTCCCAGATCATAGAAATCTAAACCAGGTATTTTTTGTATCTCCATAGCTTTCATGCGTTCCTCCAACTGCTGGTATTTGTCATCATCCTGTTCATCTCCAGAGTGATAATCTTCTTCATTAGAAGAAAGAGAGGGTTTGGCAGAACCCTGGTTGCTATGATTGTCTCCTTGTTCACCATCACCGACTATTTCAGGGATCGGTGGCTTTTTGGACTTTTTGACTGGGATTTTGATCTTCCTCTTCAGGTGACTCAAGCCTACAGATCCTTTGGGCTTCTTTTTCTTCTTGATCATCAAGGCTTTCAGTTCTTGTTGCCCCTTTGCTAGCTCCAGAATTGCTACCTGAACTTGGGCGTTCTGTGCTTCAAGATTCTTGATGCTTGTTTCAGATTCCATCTCTTCTGACTGAAATAAACAGCGAGGAGATGAGAAATCCGTCATGTGAACCTGTTATGCAATGTATATGAATGAAATGTATATGCAATGAATGAAATGTATATGCAATGAATGAAATGTATATGCAATGAATGAAATGTATATGCAATGTTTTCAAGGATCTCAGAATTTAGATTTGTTAAAACAAAAGAAAAACAAACATTTGTTAGTTAAACAATTTATTATTTTTTTCTTTTTCTTTTGCCTCATTCGGGCTTACAAAACAGAAATAAATAAAGAAAATGAAGGATCCCTCAGGTCTCCCATGGACGCTTTCTCTTTGCACCCAGGAATGTGTTGATCTGCTGCTCTTCTTGGAGTTGTCCGGTGAGCTCCAATAATCTTCTCTCATAGTCTTGACAGTGTGCTTTGTAACACCCAAAATCTACCCCGCAATTATAAGCGAAAATCAGAGTGCATTTAAAAATATTCATCAAAGATGGGATGTCACAATTCGACTTAAACCAACAAGCATACTCATATTGCAATCAACACATATACATAGCATTCGGAAAATAAGACTTTATCCAACATCTTCCAATTTCAACTTATAAACATCTTTATAATCAACTTATTACAAATGTCTTCAGAGAATGTAACAATCAAGTAATAACGACTAATCCCCCCCGAGTGCTACATATCAGAGCAATGGACACCGAATCGACTTGCCATAAAGCAACATCAAGACTTCACATCAATAACCTCGAACATCCACGACTAATCTTGAGTACCTGCCCATTTCCCATGGTAGGCGAAATATCAGCAAAGGGGTGAGATATCTTACAGTATAAAGGAATGCATGATAAATAATATAGGAGATATAGGTCATACATAATTTCACCACTTCGCATCACATAACATCTTACAACAAGTTTCACCGCAAAACAACTTATCAATATAATACAACTTTCAAAACGGCAACAATATCATTAATCAGTTAAGACAACATATTCAAATTCACAATTATACTATCATCATGTCACAACAACAGATCATCGACTCAACAATTCAAATAACATAATCAACTTATGGAATGGCAACAATGTCAACAATCAACCATGACAATATATGCAATTCACAAATAAGATCCCAACACATCACGATAAACATCTCATCATCAAGTCAACACATCACCACAAACATAATAAAATAAGACTCAAATGCAATTCACATGTGACTCGACTTATGCAAATGCATGTGGTACCATTTGGAGTAAAACTCCCACCGTCTCAAAATTTGCCATTGGGCACACCATCGCTATTTGCCATCAAGGCCACCGTCGCTTTTGCCATTAAGGCCATCGTCTCTTTATGCAATGGATGTGACTCAATAAATGTAACATCCACACAAACACAACACACATAATTAACACGTCACGACATCATTTAAATCACCATCGAACATTATCAATATAATGTCGAACTTCAACAACAACAAAATCATCATCATTCATAAGAATGCATCACTTCTCAATCACGTCACTATGTTGCATCATCATACAACAATAATTCACCTCAAAATACATCACAATATAACTTATCAACATTGACCAAAGGGTCTACGACAACGACAACAATTTCTACATACTAGCGACAACGACAACAAATTCATCATGTTAACAACAACCATAAATTCATCATATTATAACAAACACCAACGATTCATCATATTCCTTAATTCAAGTAATCATCATAATACATTATATTCAATTTCATATATATTGTTAAGTCATCGCATGGCATCATCATCGACTCATACATATCAAATATGCACAATTAATCGCATATAGCATATAACATCTTTATTAATCATGCATATCATCACATACATCATTATCTCATTCATCATAAGGAAGGTACTTATCATCATCTCAATAACATTGTATCATCATAAGAAAACATACATCAAGTTATACTACAACACAATTATGTCAATTCATCGCAAAGAGCATACTTCATTTGTTAACACAACATAGTTCATCACTTAATCCTAATAAACATAATAGGAAACTATATCATATGGATCATTTTATTGCATCATGGTATAGTTCATTGCGTTAGCTTTCCAACGCTTCGAACGGCGCCTAAAACGGAGTTACAAATCAAAAGTTACTTCATTTCAAAGTTCAGAAAAAGTTATGCAAAACAGGGTTCGCGGCGCCAACAAAGTTCGCGGCGCGAACTGAGTGAATCAAATATTCCTAAGTTTCTGCCAAGCAGTTCGCGGCGCGAACTGGCGAGTTTCAGAAAATCCCAAACACAGAAAATAGCATACGAAACCCATCCTAAAACCCCTAAACTCAACACAATCAAGTTGGAAAACACCAATCATCACGAACAACAATAGAATACATGTTATAAACACAAATATAACACATATTATGGATCTTCTAACATCATAACATCATCAAACATCAATTAAAACACATTTCAAATCATTAATTCATGCATTTGTTCATAAACCCTAACTTTTCTAAATTCATGAAATTGAAGAATAGAAAGCATACACAACATTATCAATTCCACATTCATCAACATTGCAACACAATCATGGTTTTCAATTATGAAACCTAATCTCTACCATACCCATCATCATGCCAATCCTTAGAGAGTAAGAACCCCACCCTTACCTTAGCAAAAGCTTCACTTCCTTCAATGGAGCTCTTCCTCTTCATGCCATAACTTTCTCTTCTTTCTCTTCTTCTTTCTCTTCTTTCTCTTCTTTCTCTATAAAATGAGTTATGAGGTTTAATCTCTAAAACCCTAACTCTTACTATCTTTTCTCACTAATGGGCTTAACCCATAACCCATCCATTGTGTTATATTCCTTCCACTTAGGCCCAATTCATAATATCTCTTTAATTACTCAATTAATCCGAATAACACACATAAATAAATAACCACACAACATAACCGAATATTATTTCCAATAATATTCCACATTTACCATCGATCCATAACTTTAACAATACTAACTCGCAATTGTACATCTCTGACTAATCCGACTTATTAATCTGACCATAACTTAACTGCTCAAATCAACATATTAATCCATTACGTTTGTAGAATAATATCGATAAACCTCGACTTCAACTAATTCCAATGAATAAATCCTCGATCAATTTAATTAAATAATTAATTAAATCCGGGACGTTACATGCTTTGAAGGTATCTCTTTCCTCTTTTAGTTGAACCCAAGATTTTTGCAACTCTTCTAGGTCAGTTGGCATATCCGGATGTAGAATAACTTGAGGTTCGTCTCCTTCGACTTCCGGCTCAATAGTCACAGGTAGAATAGCGGGATATGGCATGATGAGTTTCTGAGCATGAGCCCGAACCCATCTGAGGTAAGGTTCCATATGAATAGAATTCCATTGTCCCAAAGTTTTGCTTTCTATTCTATAGACACTGCCCCACGCATGTATGAACCTTCGTCGGTGTCTATGGGAATCATCCTCGTAATCAAACACAATGCCACGGATAATCATGTCATGAGGACCGTTGCTCCGTGCATATCCGAATTGGCGTAAAGCTAAAGAGGGATTGTAAGTGATGCCTCCCTTGATGCCAAGTAGTGGCACATTAGGGTACTCTCCACAATGATCAATGATAGTAATGTCTCTTTGAAAGAAGTTGTTCCACCGGATATCTGAATGAGACAAAGACATAATCCTGCGTGACCATTGCATTCTTTGTTCATTTCTCAACACTGATCGGGGAAGATGAAATGTAAACCATCTAGCCAGTAGTGGTATACAGCACATAAGAGTTCCTCGTTTCTTCATGGTACGAGAGTGTAGAGAATGTAGGATGTCTCCCAGCAATGTTGGTACCGGGTTACGTGTTAGGAAAAGGTTGATGATGTGCACACTTATGAACTGGTCGGGATTAGGGAATAAAACCAACCCATAGATCAAAATAGCCACAACCTCCTCAAAAGCTGGGTAACTTTTGTTTTCTAGTAGTAATCGAGCCTTTTCCATTAAGAACTTAGCAAGCAAACCCTGGATTCCACTCTTTGTTTCCCAATTGGACTTGATTTCTGACTTTTGCAAATGTAAAGCAGCAGCAATGGTTTCAGGTTTTGGAGTCCTTTCTAAACCAGTGAAAGGTAATTGATTTCGAACAGGTAATCCAATTAGTTCAGAAAACTCTTCCAAGGTGGGTACTAACTGGTAATCAGGAAAGGTAAAGCAATGATGTTCGGGATCAAAGAACTGGAACAGGACCCGTATCATGTCTTCTTTAAATTTTGAGGTAACCAAATGGAGTAGGTGACCGTGCTTTTCGGTGAATTGAACATTCCTGGGAAATTCTGATATTAAGTCTTTTAATTCAGATGGCACCGTTGAGATGTTGATTCAGATGTAATCTCTGGTGGCGGGAGCCATTACCTGCAATAACAAAGGTAAACTCTTTGATCCTTGAAATGATTAGTGAAAAAATTATATGCTTATGATGCTTATGATGTTATGATGTCAAACATGTGGCAAAAACAAACAAATCAAACAATAGCCTTAGGTTTAAAGGCTTGCATGAAGTCCATAGGTGATACCCTCCCCACTGAAGTTGAGTTGGTTAAAACCTGTCCTAGAAAAGTATTCGGGTTCTATGATCCTTGGAGGTAACATCTCAATACGGCACTCGGACGGCCGATCAAAATATTCCTCGAGGATAACTAACTTCGATCAATTTCGAAGCTAGCCACTTAATAGGCCACAAGTCAAGTTCAACTAAAAGGTTCTAAGACAAATTAGTGTTTAATGACATTTCGGAAGCCTAATATACTCCTTGATCGTTTTCAAGGGACATCAGTATAAACCAAAGTATCGCACTAACGGTGACTACCAGATTAACTGTATCGGTACGTGCCGTACAGTTTCCTTGGTCTATTGTCACATACTTAAGGTATCTCGAGATTCGGGTTAGAATCTTTCACACAGCCAAAATACCCAAACAACCTTTTGAAAAATAGAGCAATCAAGTCAAACAATTGAAAACATCGGAATGATCTATACTCTAAAGGTAACCCCTTTTGAAAACATTTTGTTTTAGAAAGTAATTCCCCAGCAGAGTCGCCAGTTCTGTCGCCCTCGGTTTTTTACCGCACCTCTCGCGAAGAGATACGCGAACTGACTCTTTTTTGTTTCTGCTTTTGTGTTTTTGAAAATCAGAGAGTCGCCACCGACCTTTTATTTTATCCAATTAAGGAAAGGTTTATAAAAGAAACAGAAAAAAGACCTTTAAGAAATTCTGGGTATGGGGGTAGGTTATACAAAGGGAAGGTGTTAGCACCCTTTGTATCCATGGTTATCCATGGGCTCTTTAATTTGCTTAGCTCACTTGTTTTCAATTACTTTTTTATTGCCTTGAAATGCTCGTATGTGGTTTCAAATACCTTTGTAAATTGACTTTGTAATGATCCTTGTGCGGATGTATACAAAGTGTTTTTATCTTTCAAAAGATGTTTTGAAAAAAAGAACGTTAACCTCGTAATGATCCTTGTTTGGATATATACAAAGTATTGTCTTTTTGAAAGTTTTATTTTGAAAAACAATGATATATGAGATTTTGTTTGTTTTGATTTGAGCAAGCAAATTAGGAGGTCTACCCTGAGTTATAAGGTCTTTATCCCATTTCGTTTAAAAAACTATCCTTTCACCGAATATAAACAAAAGTTCGATTTTGCATTTGAATTTGATTTTGATTTTGAAAAGAGTGAAAAGAGGGATTACCCTAAGAGGTGAAAGTGTGATTGTGTTCTGATTCAGATATTTTATCTTTGAAGTTAGTGATCTAACGATTCAATTTTTATCTTTGGCATACACGCAGTTTTATATGTGCTGGTATTTAAAATGCGGAAATGTAAAATACGGAAAGTAAATCTACGCTATTACATCGATTGTGCAGGAAATGTAAACTACGCTATTTACATGAATTTGACAACCTATACATTTATCTAGGAATTTAAATTGCAAGAAAATAAAGAAGTGTTTTTGGATTTTTTTATGATTGATTTTAATTATAATTAATGCATGATTAATTTAATTAAAATGAGAAAAAGATGGAAATAAAATTTAAACCTAAAAAAAAACTTTAAAATAGGTTCAAAATACTTGTCAATTAATTTTAAAAACAAAACTAATTTTTTTGGAATTTTTGAAATTGATTTTGAAATCATTAAGTTAAATAATCACATAATTATACAAATAATTATATAAATAATTAAAACTTAAAGAGAAAATTATCCTAAATATGTAAAAAATTAGCCTAAAATATATAAACTATATTTTATATAAAGAACAAATTTTTTATGATTTTTTGATTGGTTGAAATAATTAAAAAGTAAATATATAAATATAAACTAATTAATTATGCAAAATATTTAAATTATAAAGAAAAATAAAATATTTTTATATCAGAAAATAAAATATTATTTTAAAAGCCTAAAAATATTTTTTGTGTATTTTTTTGATTTTTTGAACTATTTTTAATTAATTTTGCAAAGAAATTAAAATAAAATAGAAAATATAAAGACAATAATCAGATGTGGTATTAAATAAAGTCCATGGTATGGGGCTTCATTCTGATGCGTTGGATGAGTGAATTAATGAGATCAGATGGCTCAGATTGTGAGGGACCACCACACGTGACACACATGCAGACACTAAATCCGAGGATTATTTAAAAAACACGCGCGCGCAGACTGGCCAGTGGGGAGGGGACACGTCTTCATCTTCAACCTCTCGCCACACTTTTAACAGCGCTTTTATGAGAAAAGCGCTGTAATTGATGAGTTCCAAACCTGCAAAATAGCGAATAGGGGTAAACAGGAAAAGAAATTTGGCGCGACATGTCCATTCGACTGGGCTTGGCTCACTGAGTTCGAATATGCCATTAATTTTACTTAATTTTGCTTCTAATGGAAAGCCCTAAATTTAAGTTCACAAACCCTAGAATGGTATCTTCGTGAATACTTAACCAAACCTTAATTAAATGTCCAGAAACGATCAGAACATCACGCCTAGTTCAAATATACGATTACACCGTGTTAAATATGCACATATAATGAGATTTTGGTTAGTTTTTGTTTGAGCAAACCGTGAGCTATGAAGCTTGATTCTGAGTGCTTTGCTTGTTGAAAGTGATTGGGATATATTCAATGAAGGTTAGAGAACGTGTTTAAGTGTTTAGTTTCTATTGAAATGAACTTGAATTTCAAATTCGAATTTCAAATTTTCTTCAAAACTACAAGTGATTACAAGAGTGGTATAAGCATTCTATTGGCTCTGAATTCGTCCTCTCTTCATTACTGAAGTATGTTAGCTCTTATATAAGCATTGAAGTGCTTAAGAACTAAGCTAAAAAGCATTAAGTGCTTTTGTTGAATTCTTGACTTTTTCAACACATGTGGCTTTGCATTTAAGCTACCATGGCTTGACTTTCCACTCTCCTTCTGCTGTACTTGGCTTGGGGCAGAGTTTTGATTGATTCCTTGATGAGTCATGCTTAGAAACTAAGCCAAGCATTATCCTTCCATTTTCCATTTTCAATTTAATCTTAAATGGGATAAAATTAAACCAAAAATGGAATAAAAATGATGTGGGCTTTGTCTTGGTCGTGGGAGGCCCATTATATCATGGTAGACATGTTTGAACTATGAAAACTTGGCCCCATTTGGAAAAAATACATTTTTGATCAATGTTGGTTTTATGCATTTTCCCAAAATTTAGCCAACTTCAACAAGGTGTAAATCCCTCAATTTTTATCATATGAAGGAGATCTTGCACTTTTTGGAAACCTCAAAGAGTCCTCTAAACAATGTCTTTGGTCTCATATCAAAATGATTTTCCATGCTCCTTGTGTGTCCTTTTGAAAAAAGTGACTTTTTGTTGACTTTGAAAATGACCTGTAATGTCTTGATTCATATTTTTCAAATGGTGAATCAAATGATCATGGGACCAATTTAATTTGAAAGATAATTGAATTTCCTTCACAATGAGCTTTGGTTTGAATTTTTTGGATGAAGGATGAGAGAGTTATGACCAGTCAAAGTTCAGTTGACTTTTTAGGAGAAAACCCTAATTTTGAATCTTAGGGTTTTGTTGATTTTTTATCTTTCCTTGATGAATTATGATCATCCAATGATCAAATGATGAATCCTTTGACAAAATATGGATGTTGACAAAAAATTTCATTTTTGACTGTCTGTTGACTTTTTTGGTCAAACGGGTCGTCTGTTGATTGTTTGAGCTGCTGACGGTGCGTCTGAGCGAATTGAAGTTTGAAAATTTGTATGATGGTACTTTGAGATATATGGAGGTCCATGAAATCCATTTGAAGTCTCAAAAACTTGTTTCTCCTGAAAAAACAATAAACCCTAATTAGGGACTGTTTGTGTAGGAGACAGTTGAGCGTACCTGATTTTTGTGCAGTGCCGAGTCTCTGCTAATCATGTGATATTCAGAAGACTTCTAGAACAAAAATCTTGGAGTTTTGAATTGCAAAAGATTGATTTGATTGATGGTACAAAACACGGAGAATTGCACTGTCAGCGGTTTGACTGCCAACTGACTGTTCAGGCATGTAACAGTTAGAGTGAAAATTCAACAGCCAAAGTTAATTTTCTTTTTGTTGTTTTTGTTTTATGTGAAAGATGAAAGTTTATTTACATGACTTGTTAAAAAACACAGACATAATAAATAACTAAATATTTACTGTATGCGAGCAAAATTACCGATAATAACCCTGAAAATCATTTAATGCTCAGAAAAATAAATATTTAACTGGCAGAAAACACACAAAATATCATCTGAATAATTAAGCAACAGTATGACAAATAGTACAACATTTAATACTGACAGTACAAACATTACATACTATAATGAACGGTACGAAGAGTAAACGGTACATTTAAGAAAATAAGAGATAGGGCAAACTTTAAGAATGACGATTAATAACCCATGCTATAAACAATAACATGTAGATGATTGGGAGTGTCAACATCCCAGGTCCACATTTTTCCGGGCTATGTAGACAGAAGAAGGACATGATTACCACCACGACGGTGATGACCATAAGAAAACACGTTTCTATCCGCTTCGCCATTTTTGCCGGGGAAGAAGAAAGAATGAATATGAAGTAGAAATTTGAGAGATGAGTTAGAATTTGATGTGAGATTTTATGGAAAAAATGAGAGGTATTTATAGAATGAAAAGAAGGATAGAGACGTTGGGGAATGAAGTGATTCCGTACAAAAGGAAAATTTGAGTGGAAGAAAGATTTGAAAGAAAGTGTATGATAGTGTTGGAAAAAGAGAGATGTGTAGAATAAAGTTAAGATTTGATTTTTGAAAAAGAGATTTGAAAAGAAAGAAAAAGATGTTGAAAATAATGGAATATAGTACAAAAAGTTAGTGGGAGACAAGAAAACTAATAATAATTTACTTGTTACCAATACAGTCTGATCCCCGGACTCTGTGCCTGCAAAAGATTTAGTTCTGTACCAATTGCGTCAGTACTACTTATCTGTAAATAAATATCAAATAAATAGCGTGTGTGAAGTAATAAACAGTAGTTGGCGCTTGCGTAAGAATAAATCCACCAGCGAGCCAAAATACCGTATAAGAAAAATTCTAAAAACCAAGTATTCATAAATCAGGATGTGAAAATCCAAGATTATATGAAACTCTTAATTTTTAGATTGAAGTTTTCTTGAAAAAAGATGCGGGCAAATTTTGGGGTATAACACCATGCGAGAAGCCAGATCAGCTTGATTCTTCTGAATAACCTCTAAAGTCTTCACCAGAAGAGAGGTTCACCAGAAGAAGCTTCATTACTTCTGTTCAGAGGGACATCAATCTCAACAGCAGCATCCATTGTGAGATCATCATTATGATTTTCCTCAGCAGGAATATACCCAGTAAGATGATCTTCAGCACCAGCTTCTTCCTTAGAAGCATCTTCTTCATACTCAGGAGCAGGAAGATCAGAATCTCCATTCTCAAGTGCTTGAAGAATGGCAGCAAGATTCCTTGGTGGAGTAGGACCTTCAACTTCTGGAGGATAAACAACTTCTGGAATGACCATATTGGGGGACTTCTCAAAAGGATTCTCCATCAGAAAGTCAAACAGCCACTTGAAGTCTCCAGTCAGAACTGGATACTTAGGTCTCCAAACCACAATATCCCTGCAAGGATTGACTTCTGCAAGATCATCAATGAATTCCTTCTCTTCAAAACAATATCTCCCTCCAAGACGACTGAACCAAAAATCTTCATAGTGCCTCAGAATTCCACAAGGTCGTGGAGCAAGTTCTACACAAATTTCCTGAAGTTCTTGAAAACAAGCATCTGCTTTTCTTCTGAAGATTCTCCAGAATTTTCGCATAGCAACATCATTTAATCCAGCATGATGAGCTATTCTGAGAGTGTCAAAGACTCTTATGACATTCCTCTTTACCATTTCATAAATTACACCAATAGGATATGCTCGGCGGGATTTTATTTTGGTTATAGCAGAAACTGGTTTTGGGACAGAATAGGGTTGAGGTTCTCTATCAATACAAAGAGATGATTCTGCTTCATTCTCAGATTCTAACACTACCAGCTCAGGTTCAGGACGAGGCTTGGGTGTGTAGTTGCAGTCACGAAGCAATTGCTTATGTGATGCAGAATCTGGAAGGTCAGATACAGAGGGATTATTTTGGGAGGTAGAAGGAATGGGTTCAAAGTTTGCATGAGGTGGAGGTTGAGAAGTGGATATATTTGTGTGAGGTGGAAAGAGAGTTTGAAGGGGTTGGATATCAAGAACAAGGGTTTCAAGGGAGTGGTCAGAAGTAACATTGGTTTTGGATGGAGAAGGAGGAATGAGAACGTTTGAGGTAGGTGTAAGAGGAGGGGTAAGAACATTGGTTAGAGGAGAAGAAGTAGGTGTGAGAACATGGATGGGGATAGGTGATTCTGATGGGGCTGTTTCTGGTTGAATTTCTGGTTCAGGGGTTTGAGCAACATTTATTGGTGCAACTTCTGAACGTAAAGCAGGAACAGAAACAGGTTCAGAAAGATGTATACCTTTAGACAAATTCTGAATCGCTTCAAACTCAGCCTCAAGTCTTTTCTGCTTCTTGCTCTTCTTCTCTTCCACAATCTTTGCCTTCCCAAGAGAAATTTCTCTTCTTCTGGCAGATTCCAGTCTTTCCTTCTCATTATCAACAACTTTTTGACCTTCAACTTCTTGAGTTGCAGGTTCTTGATTTATTTCTACTTGCTGATTCACAGCTTCTGGTACTTCTTCTTCTTCCTCCGAGGCTTCAATGATTAATTTCCTTTTTCTTCTCTTCTTATTTTCAACCTCCTTTCCATCTTCCACATTCTTATTTTTCAACTTTCTCTTCTTCTTCTTCTTCTTCTTTTTCTCAGCAGTCTCTTTTTCACTATTTTCAACTAAAACTTCCTGAACTTCTTCAACAACAACGTCTTCTTCAACAACAACAGCAGCAGCTACACCTTGGACTTCCTTCTCCTGGTCAACAGAAGGATGATCAAATTTGCGCTTTGTCCTTTTTTCCCTCTTGACAACAGCTTTTGGTGCAGCTTCACAAACATCTTTCGAAGCAGCAGGCCTGGAAGTAGAAGCTTTCTTGCGACCACCTTTTGCAGGAGCATTTTTGTCTTTTTCTTGTTTGAGAGAGTTAAGATATTTAGTCCTAACTTCTAGCAGCTCACTTCTGAAGAAGGATTCAAAATCAGCAAGAACAAGATCTCTTCTGCTTCTTGCTCCTGGGAGAGGTTGAGGAGTGTCTATGACCTCTTAAATGAGATTCATCTTTCTCAGGGTGTGAGCATTCAAACAGCTTCCTGTGACAGTGACAAGATCCTTGATGACTTTTTGAGTTTCCAAGTCTTCAACAATCTTGGTATGAATCAAAAGATTAGTAATTATTCTTCCAAAAGGAACAATATTACTCTTCTTTATTCTGAAAGCGTTTCTGGAATCCTTTACAGCATTCCACATATGATTGAATATTATGAAGATAATATCAACCTTCTTCTGAGTGGCGATACAATACAGAATATATTGTTGCTCTTTGTTGACAAAATCTGCAGAATGGGTTCCTTTCCTGTGATAGAAACACCCCAGAAGAATCTTGGTCCAGATTTTGTAGAGATCCTTCATGTCCTTGACACGCTTTGTTTTCTCCACATCTGTATAAAGAGTAGCCAGAACCTCTTCCCAATCTGCTCTTTGATCAATTTCATAGACACCTTCAGGGTTTCTTAGGTCAAACATCATTCTTAGGATGTTCTCAGTAACAACAACAAATCTTCCATGGACAAACGACAGAATTGATTTAGGGGCAACTACAGCGTGCACCCAAAATTCCTTCACTAGTTCTGGGTAAACAGGTCCACAGAACTCAGAGAACAGAGAAGTCCATCCTTGAAACAACATATCGTCTTTCAGATTGAACTCATGTTTTTCAAGACTATCAAAGTCCACCGTTAATTCACAGATAACTTCTAACTCGTTTTTGGGAATAGAGCAAGATATAACAGGAACAATTTGTTGTTCTTCTTCTTGAAGATGTAGAGGAACAGAGGAACCAACATTGAGAGAAGATGAAGCAGCCATTGAAGCAGTACTGAGATTACTTGAAACTTTTCTGGTTTGCGTTTAGGGTTTGAGAAAAGGGCAAAGAGGTTGCAAAAATGCATGCAAGAATAGGGAGAGAATGGGAGCGAAAAAGATAAACATTATGATTTGAAATATATATATATATATATATATATATATATATATATATATATATATATATATATATATATATATATATATATATATATAGAGGCGGATTTGAAAAAAGAATGCAATTAAATTATGAGAATGAACAGTTACAGAATCAATTGAAATCAAATGCATTAAATGATGAGTGACGTTAGGTGAGAGAACATGGTAAATGAAATGATTTACATAGTTACCTAGGGCGGCGTCCCATCAGTTTCACTCACGCTTTTACCAATCGTGTAGACACGTGTTCACCATCAGAAAACACTTGATGACAGCTGCGTTGCACTGTATTTGCTTCTATAGACAAATAGAAATTTTCATCTTTTGATTCTGATCATTGATTCTAACTACCATTCTTTAGAAATGATCTAGTTCTGATAGGATCATCTTTCTTTCCAAGAATCACATCTTCTGAGTGAGCTGGGGTGAGTCTAGAAGATCTTTTGACTGTTGGCTCTTCAGAAATTCTGAGATTCTCTAAAGAAGCAGCAACTTGATCTTCTGATCCTTTGCTTCTGAGACTTTCAGCTTCTGAAACTTTGCTTCTTGGTTCTTCAGCTTCTGATATATCAATATCTATATCTGCAAAATTCTCAAACTGCTTTGGCTTTTCAAAACCAAGCTTATCATCAAATCTGATATTGATTGATTCTTCTACAACCAATGTTTTAGTATTGTATACTCTGTAGCCTTTAGAGTGTTCAGAATATCAAAGAAGGAAACATTTTTTTGCCTTAGAATCAAACTTACCAAGATGATCTTTAGTATTCAGAATGAAACAAACACATCCAAAAGGATGAAAATATGAAATGTTGGGCTTTCTGTTTTTCCACAATTCATAAGGAGTCTTATTTAGAATAGGTCTTATAGAGATTCTATTATGAATATAACATGCAGTATTTATTGCTTCTGCCCAGAAGTGCTTAGCCATATTGGTTTCATTGATCATGGTTCTGGCCATTTCTTGTAGAGTCCTATTCTTTCGCTCTACAACTCCATTTTGCTGTGGAGTTCTAGGGCAAGAGAAATCATGGGCAATACCATTTTCTTTGAAGAACTCCTCAAAGAATATGTTCTCAAATTCACCACCATGATCACTTCTGACCTTTATGATTTTGCACTCCTTCTCAGATTGAATCTGAGTGCAGAATTCAAAGAACACTGAATGAGACTCATCCTTGTGTTTTAAGAACTTTACCCATGTCCAGCGGCTATAATCATCTACAATGACTAATCCATATTTCTTCCCTCTGACAGATGATGTTTTGACTGGTCCAAACAGATCAATGTGCAGAAGTTCTAACGGCCTAGAGGAAGAGACAATATTCTTAGATTTGAATGCAGGTTTGGAGAACTTGCCCTTCTGACATGCTTCACAAAGAGCATCTGATTTGTATTTCAGATTTGGGAGTCCTCTGACCAGATTTAGTTTGTTAATCTGAGAAATCTTTCTCAAACTAGCATGTCCTAATCTTCTGTGCCAGACCCATTGCTCTTCAGAAACAGACATAAGGCAAGTCACCTTCTGCTTCTCAAGATCAGAAAGATCAATCTTATAAATGTTGTTCTTTCTCTTGCCTGTAAATAGGATTGAGCCATCCTTCTGACTTACAGCCTTGCAAGACTTTTGATTGAAGATTATGTCATAACCATTGTCACTTAATTGACTTATGGACAATAAGTTATGCGCTAATCCTTCTACAAGAAGTACATTAGTTATGGAAGGAGAGTTACCAATACTTATGGTTCTAGAGCCAATTATCTTGCCCTTCTGATCTCCTCCAAACTTGACTTCTCCACCAGACTTAAGCACCAGGTCTTGGAACATAGACCTTCTTCCCGTCATGTGTCGCGAGCACCCAGAGTCCAGGTACCATGACATTTTGTGCTTTGTCTTCTTTGCTGCTAACGATATCTGCAACAGAAATTATCTTCTCCTTAGGTACCCACAACTTCTTGGGTCCTTTCTTGTTAGTTTTCCTCAAGTTCTGATTGAACTTGGGTTTAGCATAATAAGCAACAGGAGGAACAGCATGATATTCTTCAGGTTTGGCAGCATGATATTTTCTAGGTTGTGTCACATGCTTCTTAGTGTGTGTAGCATGAAAGCTTTTGGCATGTGAGGTGAGCCTAATATCATGAGAGTGGCCATATTTGAACTGATCATACATTGGCTTGTATGTGATTTTCATATTATCTACAGGTTCAAATTTGTGTGGGGTATCACCCTCATAGCCAACGCCAATCCTTTTGTTTCCAGAAACACCATATATCATAGAAGCAAGATGACTTCTGCCAATACTTCTAGATAAAAACTTTCTAAAACTCGAGTCATATTCTTTCAGAATATTATTGAGGCTAGGAATGGATTTTTCTGATTCAGAAGGAGATCCAATATCTTTGGATAATTTTAAAACTTTTTCCTTCAGTTCAAAATTTTCCACTTCCAGTTTCTTAGTTTCAGAATCAAATAGCTTCTTCAGCTTTTTGAATTTGATACTAAGATGAGCCTTGAGTTCCAGAACTTCAGTTAAACTGGAAACTAACTCTTCTCTAGATAGTTCAAAAAATACCTCTTCAGTATCTGATTCTGATGTAGATTCTGATCCATCATCCACTATGGCCATCAGTGCAAGGTTTGCCTGCTCGCCTTCAGAGTCTGATTCTGATTCTGAATCATCTCATGTTGCCATAAGACCTTTCTTCTTATGAAACTTCTTCTTGGGATTCTCCTTCTGAAGTTTTGGACATTCATTCTTAAAGTGTCCAGGCTCATTGCACTCATAACAAATGACCTTCTTCTTGTCAGATCTTCTGCTTCCAGAAGATTCTCCTCTTTCAGGCTTCTTTGAACTTCTGAAGTTCTTGAACTTCCTTTGCTTGCTCTTCCAGAGTTGGTTTACCCTTCTGGAGATCATGGACAGTTCATCTTCCTCCTCTGATTCTGATTCTTCCGAATCTTCTTCTTCAGCCTGAAAAGCGTTAGTGCATTTTTTATAATTAGATTTTAATGCAATAGACTTACCTTTCTTCTGAGGTTCATTAGCATCCAGCTCAATTTCATGACTCCTCAGAGCACTGATCAATTCTTCAAGAGATACTTCATTCAGATTCTTGGCAATTTTGAAAGCAATCACCATAGGACCCCGTCTTCTTGGCAAGCTTCTGATGATCTTCTTGACATGATCAGCCCTTGTGTATCCCTTGTCAAGAACTCTTAAACCAGCAGTTAGCATTTGAAATCTTGAGAACATCTTCTCAATATTTTCATCATCCTCCATCTTGAAGGCTTCATATTTCTGGATCAACGCAAGAGCTTGAAGGATAGAAAAACACTTAGAAAGGGGGGGTTTGAATAAGTGTAGTCTAAAAACTTGAACGATAAAAACAAATTGCACAATTATTTTTATCCTGGTTCGTTGTTAACTAAACTACTCCAGTCCACCCCCTTGGAGTGAATTACCTCACCTGAGGATTTAATCCACTAATCTCAACAGATTACAATGATTTTCCACTTAGCCCGCGACTAAGTCTTCTAGAGTATCCTGATCACAACCTGATCACTCTAGGAACAATTGCTTAGACACAAGCTAAGACTTTCTAGAGTATCCTGACCACCACGTGATCACTCTAGTTACAACTGCTTAGACACAAGCTAAGACTTCCTAGAGTATCCTGATCACACTTGATCACTCTAGTTACTTACAAATTAATGTAATCAAATTCTAAGAGTATTACAATGCTTCTGAAAAGCTATAATCACAACAGTGATATTTCTCTTAAAGTTTAAGCTTAATTTCACTAATATATTACAACAACAATGTAGTGAGCTTTGATGAAGATGAAGTTTGTGAGCTTTGATTTGAACAGCGTTTCAGCAAGTTTGTATTCACAAAATTCGTCAGAATCGGTAACCTTGCTTCTCATCAGAACTTCATATTTATAGGCACTTGAGAAGATGACCGTTGGGAGCATTTAATGCTTTACGTATTCCGTACAGCATTGCATTTAATGTTTCACTCTTTTGTCAACTACCTCGAGCCTTGTTTACGCTGTGTCTACTGACATTGCCTTTAATAGCTTCTAACGTTCCTTTTGTCAGTCAGCGTAGCCTGCCATCTTGTACTTGCTTCTGATCTGATGTTTGTGTATACAACGTTTGAATATCATCAGAGTCAAACAGCTTGGTGCAGAGCATCTTCTTGTCTTCTGACCTTGAAGTGCTTCTGAGCGTGATACCATGAGAACTTCAGTGCTTTTGCTTCTGAACTCAAGTTCTTCTGATGCTTCCATAGACCCATGTTCTGATTCTGCTTTGACCATCTTCTGATGTCTTGCCAGACCATGTTCTGATGTTGCATGCTGAACCTTCTGAGTCAAAGCTTCTGAGCGCTGATTTGTGCATACTCTTTATATATTTCCTGAAAAGGAAATTGCATTGGATTAGAGTACCACATTATCTTAAGCAAAATTCATATACATTGTTATCATCAAAACTAAGATAATTGATCAGAACAATTCTTGTTCTAACAATCTCCCCCTTTTTGATGATGAAAAAAACATATATAAATGATATGAATTTGCGATCAGAAAGAGCAGACGGCTAAAGACAATTACACAGCTAAAGCATAAGCATGTGAATATGTCTCCCCCTGAGATAGATAATCTCCCCCTGAAATAAATACTAGAAGAATTTTAATAATAAAAGACTTCCCTGAGTATTTCAGTAGAGACGTTCACATATGCTTGATCTTCAGAACATTCATGACTTCTGATTCTTGCTTCCATAGGACAGCTTCAGAACTTTGAATTTCTTTAGATCCTCAGAACATTCACAACTTCTGATTCTTGCTTCCATCGGACAGCTTCAGAACTTGAATTTCTTTGATCTTCAGAACATTCACAACTTCTGATTCTTGCTTCCATCGGACAGCTTCAGAACTTGAATTTCTTTGATCTTCAGAACATTCACAGCTTCTGATTCTTGCTTCCATCAGGACAGCTGCAGAGCTTGAATTTCTTCTTACATCACTTCATGCTAGATTGTATCAGAACATTGTTGAATGTACCAGAGCATCTCTACATCCTGAAATGTTACAGAACAACGCTAAACGACAAAAGTCAGCATGAATGATTCAGAACATAGAATATGTTTCAGAACACATAATATGTATCAGAGCCACATAATATGTATCAGAACAAATGGACATAATGTTTCAGAGCATATTCAATCATCAGAATATCTGAACATTCTTCCTTCTTGCTTCTTGCTTCTGATTCTGAAGCTTCATAGCACTCAGCTTGCTTCAAGAATCCAAGAGCTTGATTCTTTAGACTTGCTTCTCCTTGAAGAGGATCTTCAATTCCTGCAACAACAAAACTTAAGGCATAGAACTTTGCAAGTTCTGTTAGAAATGTGGGGCCTTTTTACTCGGTAACTGATAATATTAATCAGATCATTTATCACATTTCCTCCCCCTTTTTGTCATAACATCAAAAAGAATATAAAAGATTCAGATGAAAAACAAAAGACAATAGGAATGAAACAGAATTAAACTTTTTCATTGATTTGAAGGAGAAAGTACACACAAAAAATGCAGAACAAGCGGATGCAACAAGGAAAGAAAACTACAATGACCAAAGACTAAGACCCTAGCCTAGACAAAATCTGCGCCAGTATGTCATGAATCCTGTCAGTGCTTGCAGTTTGCCTTGCCATAAAGGAGCGAAACTCAGCATTGGTTGCTTCTTGCGTGTCCAAACGAGAAGCTAGCATGGCTTGATTCTGATGAAGAGCTTCCAAAGTGTTCATCAGAGCTGAGGGGTCACCAGAAGAAGAAGCGCCAGAACTTCTGCCAACAGGGACAACAATCTCAGCAGGGCGATCTTCTGGAAGGTCTTCAGCTTCTGCACCTTCCATCTCAACATCTGAGTCTGACTCAGAAGCAGCCTCAGCATATTCTGGTTCAGGCAACTCAGAAGCTCCAACTTCCAACGCCTGAAGAATAGCTGCTAGGTTTGTTGGAGGAGTTGGACCAGCAACTTCTGCAGGATAAACCACTTCTGGAAAGACCATGTGAGGAGCGCTTTTAGAAGGGTTCATTCTGAACCAATTAAACAACCATTGAAAATCTCCAGTCAGCACTGGATTCCTTGGTCTCCATACCACGATGTCTCTGCAGGGATTTTCTTCTTCCATCTCATCTGCAGGTATCCTCTCTTCAAGAACTCTTCTGTTCCTGATGAGATGGTGATAGCTGCTTTCACCAGCTTCCAGAAGAAGACCACGAGCACCAGGTGCTTCAGTCATGATCCTTCTCTGGACATCCATAGCCCTGACCAGAAAATCCTGGCGAAAAGCTTCCCAGAGGTTGTAGGTAGCAGGCTCATCCAGATGGTTAAGGTGTGCAGCACCCAGAATCTCCAACCAGCTATTTACATCTGAGTGTAAAAGCTCTAGATAGGTATGAGTGGTAGGTGTTGGAGGGTTGACTGTGAATCTGGAATCAGGATACACACAGCTGTAGGGGTTAAGTGTTCTGGTGGGAAAAGGGTGTGAGAGAGATGAGGAGATATCTGTGAGATGGGTTGAGGGGGAAGAGATATCAGACGGTGATGATGGTGGTTGCAGAGAGATGAATGAAGAGGAAGAGATGGTGGAGGTTTGTGAAGAGGGAGGTGATTGAGGGATACCTTCAAGAGGTTTAAACACACGTCTAGAGTAGTTTCCAGACATCATAGCTTCAAAAGGATTCACCTTGAGAGGATCGTAGGTGATCCTTATCCTTTTTGGTTTGTTTTCAGATTCTTCGGTTGCCTTTCTCTTTTGTTTACGATCAGTTGCTTGATTTGATGAGCTTGACGAAGGACTCATGGTGACGTTGCAGATAGAGAAGAACCGCTAGGGTTTATGATATGAATGCAGAGAGAGAGAGAGAGAGACAGAGAGAGAAAAAAAAGAAACTGAATGCAAGAGAGAGAAATATAAGAGGGAAAAGAAACGTTTGAAGAATATAAAAGAAAAGAAATAAAAAGAAATGATGGATAGCATTTAATGTTACGTGACGTGAGGAGAGATAATTATGACAAAAGAAGTGATTAGCACAGTTACCTAAGTAGGCGTCCCCTCAACTGCACGCATGCTTTTCCAAAAATAGTGAATATGTATTCATTTTCTGGAGAGACTGGTGACAGCTGTTTTGCTTTAAAAGAGCTTCTGAATCAACTTAGATAAAGATACGTTAGAGATAACAGAATCAGAGATTCTAATTGATTAGTATCAGAACTTCTTATGGCTGCCTAGTCTTAATGTAACACCCTTCTAATACCCGGCATAAATAATAAACAATAATCAGAGTAAACATGAATAAGGGCATTACAACTTCCAATTAATTAAACAATAATACTCATGTCATGCCATAAAAGAGAACGTCAACCAAATTTATTCAGATCATCATGTTTAACACAGCGGAATTATCTTTAACATCTGAATAACAAACAACCAAGTCACAGACTTAAAACATCAACATAAAAATCCATCCAAAATGAAAAGAGTTTAACAAGTAACTCTAAACGACGCCCCCAGTGTTACACGACCAGAGCATGACACGGACCCAACTGACTCTAACAGACTACTTGACGAGCTAATCCTCACCAAGTACGAGAGCTACTCCTCAATATGAAAAATAACAACAGTAAGGGTGAGTCTCATTCACATTTAACTAATGTTATAAGATATAGATAATAAAATATCATTTCACATGCCATTCACCCAATCACAGTTATGATCAGATTCAAACCATACAATCAGCAAGCAAACAACCAAATTAACACATATTATAACATTGGACAATCTTCCATTCATGTTATAATAGCAAAACAGCCTAATGCAATGCAACTACATGCATGTGGTACCAAAATCTGGGATAACCCAACTCACCGACCCACCATCGTCAAGGATACGGTAACACCCACTCACTAATTCAACACAATGGGAATTAGCTACCACTGATCCACCACCGTCAAGGACCAGCCACGTAATGATTATGAATGCATGCATCAACCATAACATGCTCATCACCCACATACATCGATCAATGTCACAATCATCAATAAAACACATATTTCATACCAACAATACATGTATAATAAACACCAGTTATACCCACAACATCATACAGGTAATACATTCATTAGTGTACCTATAAACATATTTCACCACAAACAAATAAAATCGGGTGTTTTTAAAATAATTCAAGCCACCACTCAAACACCATTTGAGTATATAAATTATTTGTTTAGCTTCACTGTGCTCGAAAAGGCACCAAAATCCGGTTTACGGTTTAAAAGTTACACATTTTTAAACTTTTCAAAACGGCCTGTCGCAACAACTAACAGCACGCGGCGCCACACACATTCGCGGCGCGGAACGAATTGGAACTACGCCTTCGCGGCGCAAACAAGGTTTCGCGGCGCGGAACGAGAAGGAACTACGCCTTCGCGGCGCGGCCATACGCTCGCGGCGCGCACTGAACACAACAAAACTTCCTGGCCTTCTGCCAAGCAGTTCGCGGCGCCAACTCCTGGACGCGGCGCAAACTGGCGATTTCCAGCGCTCCGAATAGCAGAAAACAGCCTGCGATTTCGTCCCTCTTTCACCGAATCACTACCAAACCAATCTCATTCCAACCAGATTTCGCATACAGTGAAATAACACATATTATAACACATTTATAATACATTCAACCATCCAATTATCACCAATACATGATCAATATAATCATTATGCATCAATCCTCCCAAAACCTAACATTTCTACAACCTAAGCACAACCCAATTGATACGAATAACACGATCAAATTCTATCATACTACCTATAATCCCATAATAGAAGATAAACGGAAGAGTCCCCCCTTACCTGAAGGTTGATTCTTCGCTCTTCCTCGCGTCGCACTTCTTCGCTCTTCTCCTCTTTTCACGTTCAGACTTCTTTTCCCAAAATGCTGTAACTCTCTCTATTCCACAACTCCTTCTATTTTATGAAAATAAGCTTATCATTAGTAATGGGCTTCACCACTGACACCCCCCCTCTACTACAAGCGACACTGGCCCATTAGGCTCATTATTTCCATTATTCTCAGTTAACTCAAATAATTCTAATATTTAATCCAAAAATTAATTAAATTAAATAAAGAATTTTATGGGGTGTTACAACTCTCCCCCACTAGAAAGTTTTCATCCTCGAAAACATACCTTAGGCAAAGAGTTCCGGGTAGGAGTCCTTCATCTGGCTCTCCAATTCCCACGTGACATTTCCACCGGCTGGTCCTCCCCAAGCTACTCTGACTAATGCTATCTCCTTGCCACGCAATTGTTTCACCTTCCGATCTTCAATCCTCATAGGCAAAGTTTCAACTGTCAAATTATCCTTTACCTGTACATCATCGACTTGGATCACATGAGATGGATCAGCAATGTACTTCCTCAACTGCGACACATGGAATACATCATGCAGATTCGCAAGTGTCGGTGGCAACGCAATGCGATACGCCACTTCTCCAACCCTCTGCGTAATTTGAAACGGACCAATAAAATGCGGAGTCAACTTCCTTGACTTCAGTGCTCTATCAACACCAGTTGTAGGAGTCACCCTCAAGAACACATGATCTCCTTCTTGAAATTCATGTGTCCTCCTTCTTTTATCATGATAACTCTTCTGCCGACTCCGAGAAGTCTTCATCTTCTCCTAAATCATCTTAATCCTTTATGTTGTCTCCTGAACAATTTCCGGCCCAATCACAGCACTTTCGCCAGATTCGTACCAACATAAAGGCGTTCTACACCTCCGACCATACAAAGCTTTAAACGGAGCCATACCAATACTCGAGTGAAAACTATTATTGTAAGTAAATTCGATCAAGGGTAGATAACTATCCCAAGCACCGCCCTTTTCCAACACATAAGCACGCAACAAATCTTCTAGTGATTGAATAGTTCTTTCTGTCTGTCCATCCGTCTGTGGATGATAAGCAGAACTCAATCTCAGCTTAGTACCCAAAGCCTTCTTTAAACCTTCCCAGAATCTGGATGTAAACCTTGGATCTCTATCTGACACGATACTCGAAGGAATACCATGTAAACTCACTATCCTTTCAATATACAATTGAGCCAGCTTCTCCATTGGGTAATCCATTCTCATTGGTATAAAGTGAGCAGACTTTGTCAACCTGTCCACAATAACCCAAATAGCTTCACAATTCTTCACCGTCCTCGGCAAACCTGAAACAAAATCCATAGATATACTATCCCACTTCCATTTTGGAATAACTAACGGTTGCATAGCTCCATACGGCTCCTGATGCTCAATCTTCGACTTCTGGCAAGTCAAACAAGCATAGACAAATTCAGCTATTTCCTTTTTCATTCCAGGCCACCAAAACAGCTTCTTTAAGTCATGATACATCTTGGTAGCACCAGGATGAATACTCAATCCGCTACGATGTCCTTCTTCAAGAATACTCTTCCTCAATTCGGCAACATCAGGAACACAAACACGATTACCAAACCTCATTATACCATTCTCGTCGATTATGAATTCACCTCCTTTATCTTGGTTAATCAGAGTCAACTTATCAACCAACTCTACATCAGTCTTCTGACCTTCTCGGATTTCCTCAAGAATACTACTAGTCAGCTTCAGCATACCCAATTTAACACTGGTAGGAATGTCTTCACATACTAAACTCAAATCTCGGAATTGCTCAATTAAATCCAATTCTCTCACCATCAGCATAGACATATGCAAGGACTTCCTACTCAATGCATTGACAACAACGTTTGCTTTACCCGGATGATAATTCAGTTCAAAATCATAATCCTTGAGAAATTCTAACCATCTTCTTTGTCTCATATTCAGCTCTTTTTGGTCAAAGAGATACTTCAAACTCTTGTGATCACTAAATACTTCAAACCTTGAACCATATAGGTAATGCCTCCACAATTTCAACACAAATACCACTGCTGCCAATTCTAAGTCATGAGTCGGATAGTTTCTCTCATGCACTTTGAGTTGTCTCGACGCATAAGCGACTACCTGTTGATTCTGCATTAGTACACCCCCTAATCCCGACAACGAAGCATCACAATAAACAACAAAAGATTCCGTCGGATTCGGCAAAATCAAGATCGGCGCACTAGTCAACCCCTTCTTCAACTCTTGGAATCCTTCTTCACATTTCGAATCCCACACAAAAGCTTGACCCTTCCTAGTCAACTTAGTTAACGGCAACGCTAACTTTGAAAAACCTTCAATGAACTTTCTATAGTAACCCGCAAGACCAAGGAAACTACGGATCTCGGAAACTGACTTCGGAGCTTCCCACTGAGACACTGCTTCTACTTTCGTTGGGTCAACGGCAATACCATCCTTAGAAATTACATGCCCAAGAAAGCCCACTTCATTTAACCAGACTCACACTTTGACAGTTTTGCATAAAGTCTCTTTTCCTTCAATAGTTCCAATACCACTCTAAGATGATTTGCATGCTCTTCTTCATTCTTAGAATATATTAAAATATCATCAATAAATACTACTACGAACTGATCCAGATAAGGATGGAAGATCCTATTCATATACTCCATGAAAACCCCCGGCGCATTGGTTACTCCAAATGGCATCACTGTATATTCGTAATGACCATACCTCGTTCTAAATGCCGTTTTCTGAATATCGTCCGTCTTCACCCGAATCTGATGATATCCCGACCTCAAGTCAATTTTGCTGAACACACAAGCTCCAACCAGTTGATCCATCAAATCATCAATCCTCGGCAAGGGATACCGATTCTTGATAATAACCTTGTTCAGTTGTCTGAAATCCACACACAACCTCATTGAACCTTCTTTCTTCTTCACTAGTAACACCGGTGCACCCCACGGCGACACACTAGGACGAATGAATTCTTTTTCCAGTAACTCTTCTAGCTGACTCTTCAACTCTGCTAGCTCAGATGCCGACATACGATACGGCGCCATCGACATCGGACTAGTTCCAGGAACTAACTCAATAGCAAATTCTACTTCCCTCTCTGGCGGTAATTCTCTTACATCTTCGGGGAAAACTTCCGGAAATTCACATACTACCGGTAAGTCACTACTCACCGCTTTCTTTTTCACTTCCATGGACGCAATCAACATAAATACGGCAGCCCCGTCCTTCATTGCTTTATCCACTTGTCTAGCCGTCAACTCTAAGTCCTCAACACTGACATCTTCAGGAAAAATAACCGTTTTCGTGAAACAGTTGATATGAACCCGGTTAAATTGCAACCAATTCATGCCCAGGATAACATCCAGTTGTTCCAACGGAAGGCACACTAAGTCCATTCCAAATTCTCTACCAAAAATATCAATTGGACAGTTCAAACAAGCAAACGAAGTAGTCACTGAACCCGACGCAGGAGTGTCAATGATCATACTTCCATTAATCTCAGATATTTCCAAATTCAGTCGTTTAGCACAATCCAATGAAATAAACGAGTGAGTTGCTCCAGTATCTATTATTGCAATTAAAGGAGTGCCATGGATAAAACACGTACCTTTAATCAACCGATCCTCTGGAGTAGTCTCTGAACCAGATAAGGCAAACACCTTACCACCAGCTTGATTCTTCCTCGGCTTAGGACACTTAGGACTAATATGACCTTCTTCCCCGCAGTTGAAACAAGTTACAGTGTTCCCTTTGCACTCAATAGCAATGTGACCTGCCTTTCCACATCTATAACACTTCTTTTCCTCGCTTTTGCACTCGTGAATGCGATGTCCAGGTTCTCCACACTTGAAGCACTTAATAGGGGCACTAGAGTCTCCCCCACTAGGCTTCTTCCAGCCTCCAGCTTTCTGGTTACCCTTACCATATGGCTTACCACGATCCATATGCTTTTTCCCTTTCCTGTCGACTAACTCGCGAGAGTGTGACGACTTCAGTTTAATATTGTCCTCTTCAAAGATTCGGCTGCAGTCAATCAAATCAACAAACCTACGAATCCTCTGGTATCTGATACCCTGTTTAATCTCATCACGGAGACCATTCTCAAACTTAACACACTTCGAGAATTCACTAGCCTCATCATTATTGTAGTGGACATAATACTTTGCCAGCTCAACAAACTTGGACGCATACTCCGGCACAGTCATGTTACCTTGTGTCAGCTCCAAAAATTCAATCTCTTTCCTGCCTCTAACATCCTCAGGAAAGTACCTCCGCAAGAATTCCCTCTTGAACACAGCCCAAGTGATTGCAATACCTGCATCTTGCAGTTCGTCCCTACTAGCCATCCACCAATCATCAGCTTCCTCAGACAGCATGTGAGTACCATATCTCACCTTCAGATTTTCGTCACAATCAATCACCCGGAAGATCCTTTCAATTTCCTTCAGCCACTTCTGAGCGCCTTCGGGATCGTGAGTGCCTTTGAACAACGGAGGGTTGTTCCTCTGAAAACTATTCAGCTGCCTGTCAGCACCAATTCCAGCTCCATTGGCATTCCCTCCCAACACACCAGCAATCATACCGAGAGCCTCAGCAATCGCGTCGTCATTTCTTCCTCCTCTTCCGGCCATTGTTCTGCTAAATATCAAACAATATTTATTAGAACAAGCAGTATCGACAGTGTCAATCTTACACTAATCGTATACGAGGGATCAACCGACACTAAGACTCTGACTCAAACGACCGACTATGCTCTGATACCACTATTGTAACACCCTTCTAATACCCGGCATAAATAATAAACAATAATCAGAGTAAACATGAATAAGGGCATTACAACTTCCAATTAATTAAACAATAATACTCATGTCATGCCATAAAAGAGAACGTCAACCAAATTTATTCAGATCATCATGTTTAACACAACGGAATTATCTTTAACATCTGAATAACAAACAGCCAAGTCACAGACTTAAAACATCAACATAAAAATCCATCCAAAATGAAAAGAGTTTAACAAGTAACTCTAAACGACGCCCCCAGTGTTACACGACCAGAGCATGACACGGACCCAACTGACTCTAACGGACTACTTGACGAGCTAATCCTCACCAAGTACGAGAGCTACTCCTCAATCTGAAAAATAACAACAGTAAGGGTGAGTCTCATTCACATTTAACTAATGTTATAAGATATAGATAATAAAATATCATTTCACATGCCATTCACCCAATCACAGTTATGATCAGATTCAAACCATACAATTAGCAAGCAAACAACCAAATTAACACATATTATAACATTGGACAATCTTCCATTCATGTTATAATAGTAAAACAGCCTAATGCAATGCAACTACATGCATGTGGTACCAAAATCTGGGATAACCCAACTCACCGACCCACCATCGTCAAGGATACGGTAACACCCACTCACTAATTCCACACAATGGGAATTAGCTACCACTGATCCACCATCGTCAAGGACCAGCCACGTAATGATTATGAATGCATGCATCAACCATAACATGCTCATCACCCACATACATCGATCAATGTCATAATCATCAATAAAACACATATTTCATACCAACAATACATGTATAATAAACACCAGTTATACCCACAACATCATACAGGTAATACATTCATTAGTGTACCTATAAACATATTTCACCACAAACAAATAAAATCGGGTGTTTTTAAAATAATTCAAGCCACCACTCAAACACCATTTGAGTATATAAATTATTTGTTTAGCTTCACTGTGCTCGAAACGGCACCAAAATCCGGTTTACGGTTTAAAAGTTACACATTTTTAAACTTTTCAAAACGGCCTGTCGCAACAACTAACAGCATGCGGTGCCACACACATTCGCGGCGCGGAACGAATCGGAACTACGCCTTCGCGGCGCAAACAAGGTTTCGCGGCGCGGAACGAGAAGGAACTACGCCTTCGCGGCGCGGCCATACGCTCGCGGCGCGCACTGAACACAACAAAACTTCCTGGCCTTCTGCCAAGCAGTTCGCGGCGCCAACTCCTGGACGCGGCGCGAACTGGCGATTTCCAGCGCTCCGAATAGCAGAAAACAGCCTGCGATTTCGTCCCTCTTTCACCGAATCACTACCAAACCAATCTCATTCCAACCAGATTTCGCATATAGTGAAATAACACATATTATAACACATTTATAATACATTCAACCATCCAATTATCACCAATACATGATCAATATAATCATTATGCATCAATCCTCCCAAAACCTAACATTTCTACAACCTAAGCACAACCCAATTGATACGAATAACACGATCAAATTCTATCATACTACCTATAATCCCATAATAGAAGATAAACGGAAGAGTCCCCCCTTACCTGAAGGTTGATTCTCCGCTCTTCCTCGCGTCGCACTTCTTCGCTCTTCTCCTCTTTTCACGTTCAGACTTCTTTTCCCAAAATGCTGTAACTCTCTCTATTCCACAACTCCTTCTATTTTATGAAAATAAGCTTATCATTAGTAATGGGCTTCACCACTGACACCCCCCTTCTACTACAAGCGACACTGGCCCATTAGGCTCATTATTTCCATTATTCTCAGTTAACTCAAATAATTCTAATATTTAATCCAAAAATTAATTAAATTAAATAAAGAATTTTATGGGGTGTTACACTTAACACATTTCAGAAGATACTCATACAAAGATCTTCTCATATTCTCATTCTGGGCACAAGTCCATACTGATATTTTTCAGGATGAACTTAAACCTATCTTCAGCAAGGGGTTTTGTAAAGATATCAGCCCATTGATGGTCTGTATCCACAAAGTTTAAAGATATAACACCCTTCTGAACATAGTCCCTTATGAAATGATGTTTAATCTCAATATGTTTAGCTTTTGAATGTAAGATAGGATTCTTTGATAAACATATAGCAGAAGTATTATCACAGAAGATAGGAATGTTACTCTCATATATCTGATAATCTTCTAGCTGACTTCTCATCCAGAGCATTTGTGTGCTACAACCAGCAGCAGCAACATATTCTGCTTCTGTTGTTGAGAGGGAAATAGTAGCTTGCTTCTTGCTGTACCATGAGATCAGATGACTTCCAAGAAATTGACAACTTCCAGAAGTGCTCTTTCTTTCAATTCTATCTCCAGCATAGTCAGCATCACATAATCCTACTAAGTTATATTCTTTGGATCTTCTGTAGACTAAACCAACATTAGTAGTACCTTTCAGATACCTCAGAATTCTCTTAACAGCAGTTAAATGAGATTCTCTCAGATCTGATTGGAATCTAGCACACAAACAAACACTGAAGAGAATGTCAGGTCTAGAAGCAGTTAGGTATAGAAGAGAACCAATCATACCTCTGTACAACTTCTGATCTACCTTCTTACTTACCTCATCCTTACCTAGGACGCATGTTGGATGCATAGGAGTTTTGGCTTCTTTGCTTTCAGAAAGATTAAACTTCTTCAGAAGTTCTTTCACATACTTCGTTTGATGAACATAGGTTCCATCAGAAGTTTGGTTGATTTGAATCCCAAGGAAATACTTGAGTTCTCCCATCATGCTCATTTCAAATTCAGCCTGCATAGACTCAGCAAACTCCTTTCCAAGTGTAGCATTAGATGTTCCAAATATAATATCATCTACATATATTTGACATATTAAAATATCCTTTTTAAAGGTTTTACACAAGAGAGTAGTGTCCACTTTTCCTCTAGTGAAACCATTTTCCAGAAGAAAAGAACTTAAACGTTCATACCAAGCTCTAGGAGCTTGCTTCAATCCGTATAATGATTTCTTTAATTTAAAAACATGATTTGGAGACTTGGAGTCTTCAAAACCAGGAGGTTGATGGACATAAACTTCTTCATCTATATAACCATTTAAGAAGGCACTCTTGACATCCATCTGATAAAGAGTGATGTTGTGTTGAGTGGCAAAAGAAATTAATAGACGAATAGATTCTAACCTGGCCACTGGTGCAAAGGTTTCTGTGTAGTCAATCCCTTCTTGCTGACTATAGCCCTGAGCAACCAGTCTGGCTTTGTTTCTTACCACTTCTCCCTTCTCGCTTAGCTTGTTTCTGAATACCCACTTAGTGCCGATGATGTTAAATCCTTTTGGTCTAGGAACCAAGTCCCATACATCATCCCTTGTAAACTGATTAAGTTCTTCTTGCATGGCAATTATCCAGTCTGGATCTTCTAGAGTTTGATCAACAGAAGTTGGCTCGATCAAAGAAACAAGACCTAATTGACAGTCTGCATTGTTCTTAAGGAATGCCCTTGTTCTGATGGGATCGTCTTTCTTTCCAAGGATCACATCTTCTGAATGAGCTGATGCAAGTCTGGGTGATCTTCTGACTATTGGCTCTTCAGAAATCCTGAGATTCTCTAAAGATGCAGCAACTTGATCTTCTGATCCATTGCTTCTGAGACTGCCAGCTTCTGCAGCTTTGCTTCTTGGTTCTACAGCTTCTGATATATCAATATCTATATCTGCAAAATTCTCAAACTGCTTTGGTTTTTCAAGACCAAGCTTATCATCAAACCTGATATTGATTGATTCTTCTATAATCAATGTTTCAGTATTGTATACTCTGTAGCCTTTAGAGCGTTCAGAATATCCAAGAAGGAAACACTTTTGTGCTTTAGAATCAAACTTACCAAGATGATCTTTAGTATTCAGAATAAAACACACACATCCAAAAGGATGAAAATATGAAATGTTGGGCTTTCTGTTCTTCCACAATTCATAAGGAGTCTTATTTAGAATAGGTCTGATAGAGATTCTATTCTGAATATAGCATGCAGTGTTTATTGCTTCTGCCCAGAAATGCTTAGCCATATTGGTCTCATTGATCATAGTTCTGGCCATTTCTTGTAGAGTCCTATTCTTTCGCTCTACAACTCCATTTTGTTGTGGAGTTCTAGGGCAAGAGAAATCATGGGCAATACCATTTTCTTTGAAGAACTCCTCAAAGAATCTGTTATCAAATTTGCCACCATGATCACTTCTGACCTTAATGATCTTGCACTCCTTCTCAGATTGAATCTGAGTACAGAATTCAAAGAACACTGAATGAGACTCATCCTTGTGTTTTAAGAACTTTACCCATGTCCAGCGGCTATAATTATCAACGATGACTAATCCATATTTCTCCCCTCTAACAGATGCTGTTTTGAATGGGCCAAACAGATCAATATGCAAGAGTTCTAACGGCCTTGAGGTAGACACAACATTCTTAGACTTGAATGCAGGTTTTGAGAACTTGCCCTTCTGACATGCTTCACAAAGAGCATCTGATTTGTATTTCAGATTTGGGAGTCCTCTGACCAGATTTAGTTTGTTAATATGAGAAATCTTTCTCAAACTAGCATGTCCTAATCTTCTATGCCAGACCCACTGCTCTTCAGAAACAGACATAAGACAAGTCACCTTCTGCTTCTCAAGATCAGAAAGATCAATCTTATAAATGTTGTTCTTTCTCTTGCCTGTAAATAGGATTGAGCCATCCTTCTGACTTACAGCCTTGCAAGACTTTTGATTGAAGATTATATCATAACCATTGTCACTTAATTGACTTATGGACAATAAGTTATGCGTTAATCCTTCTACAAGAAGTACATTAGTTATGGAAGGAGAGTTACCAAGACTTATGGTTCCAGAGCCAATGATTTTGCCCTTATGATCTCCTCCAAACTTGACTTCTCCACCTGATTTAAGCACCAGGTCTTGGAATGTAGACCTTCTTCCCGTCATGTGTCGCGAGCACCCAGAGTCCAGGTACCATGACATTTTGCTTTTTGTCCTCTTTGCAGCCAAGGATATCTGCAACAGAAATTATCTTCTCCTTAGGTACCCACAATTTCTTGGGTCCTTTCTTGTTAGTTCTCCTCAAGTTCTGATTGAACTTGGGTTTAGCATAATATTTAACAGGAGGAACATCATGATATTCTTTAGGTTTGTCAGCATGATATTTCTTAGGATGTGTCACATGCTTCTTGGTGTGAACAGTGTTAAAGCTCTGTGCATGTGAGGTGAGCCTAATATCATGTGCCTGGCCATATTTGAACTGATCATACAATGGCTTGTATATGATCTTCAGATCATCAATAGGTTCAAATTTATGTGAGGTATCACCCTCATAGCCAAAGGCAAACCTTCTGTTTCCAGAAACACCATATATCATAGAAGCAAGATGACTTATGCCAATACTTCTAGATAAGAACTTTCTGAAGCTCGAGTCATATTCTTTCAGAATATGATTGAGACTTGGAATGGATTTTTCTGTTTCAGAAGGAGATCCACTATCTTTGGATAGATTTAAAACTTTTTCCTTCAGTTCAGAATTTTCCACTTCCAGCTTCTTAGTTTCAAATTCAAACTGCTTCTTCAGCTTTTTGTATTTGATACTAAGATGAGCCTTGAGTTCCAGAAGTTATGTTAAACTGGAAACTAACTCTTCTCTAGATAGTTCAGAAAATACCTCTTCAGAATCTGATTCTGATGTAGATTCTGATCCATCATCTTCTATAGCCATCAGCACGAAGTTGGCTTGCTCTCCTTCAGAGTCTGATTCTGATTCTGATTCTGATTCAGAATCATCCCATGTTGCAATAAGACCTTTCTTCTTATGAAACTTCTTCTTGGGATTCTCCTTCTGAAGTTTTGGACATTCATTCTTGAAGTGTCCAGGCTCATTGCACTCATAGCAGACAGCCTTCTTCTTGTCAGATCTTCTGTCACTAGAAGATTCTCCTCGTTCAAATCTCTTTGAACTTCTGAAGCCTCTAAACTTCCTTTGCTTGCTCTTCCAGAGTTGGTTTACCCTTCTGGAGATCATGGACAGTTCATCTTCTTCTTCTTCTGATTCTGATTCTTCAGAATCTTCTTCTTTAGCCTGAAAAGCGTTAGTGCATTTTTTAACATTAGATTTTAATGCAATAGACTTACCTTTCTTCTGAGGCTCGTTTGCGTCCAGCTCTATTTCATGGCTTCTCAAGGCACTGATAAGCTCTTCCAAAGAAACTTCATTCAGATTCTTTGCAATCTTGAATGCTGTTACCATTGGACCCCATCTTCTGGGTAAGCTTCTGATAATCTTCTTTACATGATCAGCCTTGGTGTAGCCTTTATCCAGAACTCTTAATCCAGCAGTTAGCGTTTGAAATCTTGAGAATATCTTCTCAATGTTTTCATCATCCTCCATCTTGAAGGCTTCATATCTTTGGATTAGAGCAAGAGCTTTAGTCTCCTTGACTTGAGCATTTCCCTCATGGGTCATTTTCAATGACTCATATATATCATAGGCCGTTTCCCTGTAAGATATCTTCTCATACTCAGCATGAGAGATAGCATTCAGCAAAACAGTCCTACATTTATGATGATTCTTGAAAGCTTCTTCTGATCATCATCCATTTCTTGCCTTGTAAGCCTTACGCCACTGGCTTTCACTGGATGTTTGTAACCATCCATCAGAAGATCCCATAGTTCACCATCTAGACCAAGAAAGTAACTTTCCAGTTTATCTTTCCAGTATTCAAAGTTTTCACCATCAAATACTGGTGGTCTAGTATAACCATTGTTACCATTATATTGCTCAGCAGAGCCAGATGTAGATGCAGGTGGGTTTGTTGGAATTTCACCAGCCATCTTTTAATGAAGCGTTTTTCTCTTCATGAATCTTTTCTAAACACGGTTAAGTGCTTGCACCTTAGAACCGGCGCTCTGATGCCAATTGAAGGATAGAAAAACACTTATAAAGGGGGAGGGGTTTGAATAAGTGTAGTCTAAAAACTTGAACGATAAAAACAAATTGCACAATTATTTTTATCCTGGTTCGTTGTTAACTAAACTACTCCAGTCCACCCTGTCATACCCCAATTTTTGACCTAAGATACCACCTCATATCATTTGCATATGCATCATTTGCATCTCTAACAAATTGCATAGCTTGTGTTTGTTAATTGTGACTCAACAGGATTTAAACAAGAAATCACTCATCAGTACAAATAACAATTAGGGTTTTGTTTTCCCTTCATCTCAAATGAATCATCTTCATCAACAATCAACATTTGGTTCTCAGAGATTCATTTCAACAAGCTCAAAGGCTCTGAATCAACCAGATTAGGGTTTTGACTGAAGCTAGCATACTCCTGACTTTTGCTCAGAATTTAACCTAATGACTTGGGATATGACCTCAAGACCCCAAGTGCATCACTTTGACCTAATCCATTGGCTCAAGACATCTCCTACACAAGGATTGATCAACAGTGAAATTTCAAATCATCAGATTAGGGTTTTGAACTATCAGGGACTAAAATCAGGGATCACATTTGGGAAACCCTAAAAATCCCCAGGAAGTCAATCAAAGGTTTCAATCACCCTCAAATAATACCTATGACAATATACAATGGAAATTGCATCTCAATTCAAGATCCACAGTCATCAATTTCATCAGGTCGACAATTAGGGTTTTTGACCTAATTCACTGAACAACTGACTTTTTAATCAGAACATGGTGCCACAACTCAAACCATGGCTCAATATCCTCTAATGCTTCAATGTGATCCATTCATACCATTCATTTGATGAGGATAGCCTGTTTCATTTGAAATCTCCAGAAACGCGATTCGTTTGAAAAAGTCAACTGTACAAGATCACCATTGACTTTTGGGGGATTTTGGTCAACCATGACTTTTGAAGTTTTGAATCATCAATATATGATATATGAAGTCAATTGATCAAGAAAAATCAAGAAAATCAATCAAGAATCAAAAAGTCAAAGTTTGACTTTTATACTTAGAAAAATTTTCTAAGTGTTTTTCAATGGTTTTTTCCAAACTTTGGAAGGGAATAACTCAAAATTTCACCTACAAACTGAAAAAAACTTCCAACATGAAAGTTGTAGATTTTGATCCAATAAACAACTTTGACACATATAATTTTTTTCCATAAGATCAACCATTTAAGAGATATGGAGCTTCAAAGTTGGCATCTTTTGAAAAATGCACTTAAAATCTCACTTTCTTCAAAGTTCATGGATCTTTTTCACCCACTTCCTTAAAGATCTTGAAGAAACTTTCAACTAGGGTTTCGAAGTATGTAATATGAGCTTTCCAAAATGTCCAAGAGCATGAAAAAATATGGAGTGTAGCTATGGTTTTGAATTTTGACATTAGTGAACTTTTCACTTGAAATTTCAAGTCATTTTGCCAAAGTTATGAACCATTTTGCCAAATGATCCAAGTAATGATGCATAGATGCAATGATTGAAGATATTTTCTGATTTGAATATCAGAATGGAAGAGATAAGAAGCTTGGCAAAATAACCATGGTTAAGTCACTTTTAACCATTTGCATTTAATGTGAAAGATTCCATTTTATCTCTTAAGCCAAATCATCACTTCTTGATCAACTTGCAAGAGCTTTGCATTCAGAATCCTTGCCCTATAAATAGAGGTTCAAATCACTCTTCAAATCACACCAAAACCTCACAATCATAGGTTTTCTCTCTTCTTTCTTGATTTGCAAGTTTCATGAGTTTCAAAGAGGAAGAATTGCAATTTCCATCTCTTGCAATTTCTGAGCAAAGTGAGGGTTCTAACATCTCATAAACATCAAATGTGATGTGTTTGAACCATCCATACACCCCAAAAACACCAAGAACTCAGAATCACTACCTCACTTCTCAAATATGCATAGCATAAGCCTTATCATGCCAATTTTCATTCAAGCTCAATTCTGTCCAATCTAACCATCCAGACACCATCCATGTACCATATATGAACTATTCCAATCATCATCCCTGACCTGTAACTCCAAAATCACTAAGCTTGATCCTCACTTGAGCCCTACTGCAGATCGAGCATCACCAGCTGGTCCAGAGGTTTTCAGTTCATTCCAATCATCCAAACATGTTCCATAAGGTCCACTGAAGCTGTCCAGATCAAGAAACAACATCTGGAACCTCTCATTTGCAGAATTCGATTCTCAGTTTGGCCGTTTTTGAAGGTAAGCCTCATGAACTCCAAACTCATACATACATGCATCATAAATGAAAAATTGAATTGCTATCTTGTTTCTGCACTATCACTGATCAATAGCCCTCAATCAATTTCACAATTCATCAATCCTACACGATTCCATGTTCAAATTCAGAATTAGGGTTCTTAGTGTTCATCACAAAATTGATCACCTTAGAGCAAATATAAATGAATTATGAGGGCACCATCATGTTTCTCGTCCAAAACCGAGCAAGATAGACTATCTACTTGATCAAAACAATTCAGTTTTAGAGAAATTCAAAATCAAAATAGGGATGTGTTCTTGGCGCCATTTTTTGTTCAGAGATTTCAAACACTTGTTTTTGAATATAATTAAATGAGCGTGTATCATAAACAAGCTGCGCGCGCAGCTCAGTTGGTTGTTGTTTTGAGTAGTGAACCTCAGGGCGTGGGTTCAAGCCCTAGTGAAGACAAAACCTTATTTTTTACCACTATTTTTCTCATTTTTCTTCACAACTTCATCAATTAATTTAACTAACCAAATCAATTCATTTTTGCTTCATTTTTTAAACACTATTCATTTGATATATATATTGTATGAATACCAAAAAAAATCATCAAAAAATATTTATTTGATACATTTTTTAAATAGGTTTAAAATGAATTGTTTTTAAGTATTTTTAAATACTTTAAATATTGTTTTTCTTTTTGATTCTTCAAACTTAATCACTTATAAATATTTTTTGATCAAACATTAATCATTTAGGTATAATCTTTCTGTTTATCTTAATTAAGTTGATTTCTTTCAAATTCAAATCGTTTTAAAACAAGCGATCGCAATTCTTTTCAAAAACGATAAACCATTTCTTTTTGATTTTTCTTTTCAAAAGAACTATTGATTAAATCTTTTTTTGATTGATCAATTGATTTTCAAAACGAAGTGGGGCCTCTCGAATATTAGAGAGTGTAAGTCCCATTTCTTTTCTTTTTGTACAGTTTTCAAAACAATAAAACTTCTTAACAAAATCTTTTCAAAACAGTTTTCAAATCATTTTCAAAACAACAAAACTTCAAACTTTTGCAAATAAAACATGGGTCTCCATGTAGGTATAAGTCCCAAGCCCCTTTTGTACAGACCTTTGCCTTTGTACAGTTTTTCTTCAAACAGAAAACTTCTTTCAAAACAACTTTCAAACAGTTTTTCAAACGACGCGTCTGTTAATAAAACAATCAACCATGTTTTGTAAATAAAACATGGGCCTCCACATAGGTATAAGTCCCAAGCCCCTTTGTAAATACCTGTTTACATAGCTTTGAATAAACTCAAAAGAGCCTCTCCCCGAGTATGAGTCCCGAGCCCCGTGTATACAAATGGATCATGCTTACAGGTATATTTCCTTCATAAACTCCATTATATACACACACTTTGTCATATATATATATATATGTATAATTGTTCATATTTGTTCATGTACTTGTTCATATTTGTTCGTACTTGTTCATATTTGTGATTGTGTTATATATACTTGTTCAACTTAGTACAACACTAGGTTCCCCATAGCCTCCTATTGGGCTTCGTGCAAAGAATCTCCCTAGTTTAGGTTAGGACATAGAGTATGGTTTCCCGGTGAAATCGCTCTAAGAGCTCAAACCAACTATACCATGCCTCCTCTTGGGCTTCGTACAAACGAGTTACCCTCCTATAGCCTCCTCTTGGGCTTACAATGCAAGGACCCTGGATTGTCCCTCCCATAGCCTCCTCTTGGGCTTACAATGCAAGGACCCTCGGATAGCCTCCTCTTGGGCTTCGTACAAGGACCCACAGGCTTCTTATAAGCATCCCCAATATCCAAATCAAATACCCTAGGAGATTAGACATTTATCATCTCTATGATAGGAGTATCTCTTCTATATCATCACAAACAATCAATCAATCAAACTTTTTTGCCACAAGGCTGGCTAATCAATCAAACTTTTTTTGCCACAAGGCTGGCTAATCAATCAAACCGTTTTGCCACCATACTGGCTGATTAATCAAAGTTTTTGTCACAAGGCTGACTTCATTGAAACTTTTGCCACAAGGCTGGCTGATTAATCAAAACTTTTTGTCACAAGGCTGACTTCATTGAAAGTTTTTGCCACAAGGCTGGTTAAACAAACAAAAACATCTTTATCATTCTAAGCGCCATAAGTGGCACAGCCCAGGGCTTATAATGAAAAGATTTTCAAACAAAAAACAAACAGATGTATGTGATGATATAGATTAGATACATCGAACATTTAGATGACATTTGTCTCTTATCCTTTGCTTCCACTAGCATAAGTGGGAACTACGATTGCTCTGACTTTCTCAACATCCCTTTGAGAATACGTAGGCACAAGGTCGTATCCTTAGCGAGCAAAACAAAACAAAAAACATTCAAACCTTAGCACCCGTAGACCCCGAGCTACAGATGCTCTGATTCCCTCTAAGGGATATGTATGCAGAGGATCGCAATGATCTTTGCGAGCATAATCAAACAAACACCTTAGGTCCCACCTATTTCACAAGAACCTCCACCACAAAGGATGAAATAAACAAAACAAAGAAACCTATAGAGTACTATAGATACGTTGGGTGCTAATACCTTCCCTTCGTATAACCAACCCTCTTACCCGGAATCTCTCCCCCACTTGTGCATTGCTTTTAGTTTTGGGCTTTGCATCTGTTTTTAGGTTATTGCAACTTTTTTCCTTTTCCTCCTTTGGAAACAATAAAAAGTTTGGTCGGTACAAAAGAAAAATCATTTTTTTGAGCACTCGAGCCCAAAGAAGGCATCAGGTGTCTCATCCCGAAAAAAGATAACGATTTTTCCCCGCGACACACCCCCTTGGAGTGATTTACCTCACCTGAGGATTTAATCCACTAATCTCAACAGATTACAATGGTTTTCCACTTAGCCCGCGACTAAGTCTTCTAGAGTATCCTGATCACAACCTGATCACTCTAGGAACAATTGCTTAGACACAAGCTAAGACTTTCTAGAGTATCCTGACCACCACGTGATCACTCTAGTTACAACTGCTTAGACACAAGCTAAGACTTCCTAGAGTATCCTGATCACACTTGATCACTCTAGTTACTTACAAATTAATGTAATCAAATTCTAAGAGTATTACAATGCTTCTGAAAAGCTATAATCACAACAGTGATATTTCTCTTAAAGTTTAAGCTTAATCTCACTAATATATTACAACAGCAATGTAGTGAGCTTTGATGAAGATGAAGTTTGTGAGCTTTGATTTGAACAGCGCTTCAGCAAGTTTGTATTCACAGAATTCGTCAGAATCGGTAACCTTGCTTCTCATCAGAACTTCATATTTATAGGCACTTGAGAAGATGACCGTTGGGAGCATTTAATGCTTTGCGTATTCCGTACAGCATTGCATTTAATGTTTCACTCTTTTGTCAACTACCTCGAGCCTTGTTTACGCTGTGTCTACTGACATTGCCTTTAATAGCTTCTAACGTTCCTTTTGTCAGTCAGCATAGCCTGCCATCTTGTACTTGCTTCTGATCTGATGTTTGTGTATACAATGTTTGAATATCATCAGAGTCAAACAGCTTGGTGCAGAGCATCTTCTTGTCTTTTGACCTTGAAGTGCTTCTGAGCGTGATACCATGAGAACTTCAGTGCTTCTGCTTCTGAACTCAAGTTCTTCTGATGCTTCCATAGACCCATGTTCTGATTCTGCTTTGACCATCTTCTGATGTCTTGCCAGACCATGTTCTGATGTTGCATGCTGAACCTTCTGAGTCAAAGCTTCTGAGCGCTGATTTGTGCATACTCTTTATATATTTCCTGAAAAGGAAATTGCATTGGATTAGAGTACCACATTATCTTAAGCAAAATTCATATACATTGTTATCATCAAAACTAAGATAATTGATCAGAACAATTCTTGTTCTAACAGAGCTTTAGTTTCCTTGACTTTGGCATTTCCTTCATTAGTCATTTTCAATGATTCATATATGTCATAGGCAGTTTCCCTGTTAGATATCTTTTCATATTCAGCATGAGAGATAGCATTCAGCAAAACAGTCCTACACTTGTGATGATTTTTGAATTGCTTCTTTTGATCATCATTCATCTCTTGTCTTGTAAGCTTTACACCACTAGCTTTCACTGGATGTTTGTAACCATCCATCAGAAGATCCCATAAGTCACCATCTAGACCAAGAAAGTAACTTTCAAGTTTATCTTTCCAATATTCAAAGTTTTCACCATCAAATACTGGTGGTCTAGTATAACCATTGTTACCATTTCCATTATGTTGCTCAGCAGAGCCAGATGTAGATGTATGTGTTGGATCATCACCAGCCATCTTGACTTATGCGTTTTTCTCTTCCTGAATCTTTTCTAAACACGGTTAAGTGCTTGCACCTTAGAACCGGCGCTCTGATGCCAATTGAAGGATAGAAAAACACTTAGAAAAGGGGGGGGGGGTTTGAATAAGTGTAGCTTTAAAACTTGTAAGATAAAAATAATTTGCACAATGATTTTTATCCTGGTTCGTTGTTAACTAAACTACTCCAGTCCACCCCCTTGGAGTGATTTACCTCACCTGAGGATTTAATCCACTAATCACACAAGATTACAATGGTTTTCCACTTATATAACCTCTAAGTCTTCTAGAGTATTCTGATCACAACCTAATCACTCTAGGAACAAACTGCTTAGATACCCTCTAAGACTTTCTAGAGTATTCTGATCACAACCTGATCACTCTAGTTCTTACAAATTAATGTAAATAAATTCTTATAAGAGTTACAATGCTTCTTAATAAGCTATTATCACAACTGTGATTTTTCTCTTAAGTTTAAGCTTAATCTCACTAATATATTACAACAGCAATGTAGTGAGGTTGAAGATGAAGTTTGAGAGCTTTTTGAATTTGACAGCGTTTCTGTAAGTTTGCGCAAAGTGTTGTGTACAGCTTCTCTTCAGAACTTCTATTTATAGGCGTTTGAGAAGATGACCGTTGGGAGCATTTAATCCTTTGCGTGATTCGTACAACATTGCATTTAATGTTTCACTCTTTTGTCAACTACCTCGAGCCTTGCTTCCGTTGTGTCTACTAACGTTGCCTTTAATAGCTTCTAACATTCCTTTTTTCAGTCAGCGTAGCCTGCCATCTTGTACTTGCTTCTGATCTGATGTTTGTGTAAACAACGTTTGAATATCATCAGAGTCAAACAGCTTGGTGCAGAGCATCTTCTTGTCTTCTGACCTTGAAGTGCTTCTTAGCGTGATACCATGAGAACTTCAGTGCTTCTGTTTCTGATCTCAAGTTCTTCTGATGCATCCATAGACCATATTCTGATTCTGCTTGACCATCTTCTGATGTCTTGCCAGAGCATGTTCTGATGTTGCATGCTGAACCTTCTGAGTCAGTGCTTCTTGCGCTGATTTTGTGCATACTCTTTATGTGATTCCTGAAATGGAAATTGCATAGGATTAGAGTACCACATTATCTCATACAAAATTCATATACATTGTTATCATCAAAACTAAGAATATTGATCAGAACAAATCTTGTTCTAACAGTTTCCATATTCCACTCCTTTTTTGGTTCTGCAACGTAACATCAATCAAAGAAACATAGTTTATAAACAAAAATATATACATGCTAAAACCATGGAAAGTTCTATTTGAAAAGCACCAAACTACAATTATACAACTCTAGGAAGTTTAACAATGGCTCATGTGGTTACTAATGGTTACTAATGTAACTGTTGGAGTGGATGTAACTGTTGGAGTGAGTGTTCCACTAGGTTAACAAATTTTTGGAAATAATAATCAATATATAATTTGCTATATATGTGATTTCATTCTTTTCACAAAGATTCAAATTACAAAAGAATATGTGAAATCAAACTTTTTAACAATACTTTAAGTCCAACATTGTGACAAATATTCCTTCAACATCAAATATTAGACTACCATTAGCCAAAATTCTGTTTGGAATGCCAACAGAACAATTGGCCTTCCATATGACGAATAACCAACATTAAATAATAATAATTATTGTGAAAAACGATACTAGAATCACAAAGTATAGTAGGTTTCTTTCGGTAAGGAACCCACAAGGTGAGAAAAAGTATGGGAGAAATAAGAACACAAAGGAATTGGTTATAACTGTTATTCTTTACTTTCTCTTTCAATCAAGATTACAAAAATAACAAATAACGCTCTCACCCTAAATTAGAATTTGCAGTATGCAATGATGAGAGACTGGTATGCAATTTATAATAAACCTAACATACTAAACTGATGGGCTTTTTTCACAAATATCCATTATAAGCTAACTTAAACAATTGGACATAACAAACAGGCCCAATTCGAAACACTAACAACCCTAGCATTTCGACACCCACATACTATAATACACTTCGACTACAGTATGTAGGTCTTTGACACCAACATGTGAACATACTTCGACGACATGCATAAATGCTATCGAACCAGAAGCTACTCTTCGACCCTATAGAGTTAGATCCAATTCTCACAATAATAATAATAATAATAATAATTATTATTATTATTAATGGATGAATCTAAATATTGTCAACGTAAAAATGAACTTTATAAAAGAATGAAAAATAGAAATATAAGAGGGGGTTCTATTTAGAAAAATGGTATATTTTAAAACAAGGAGAAATCCTTTATATAAAAAATTTTCTTAAAAAGGAAATAATCCATAAATTTTTTAGCTTTTAAATGATTAAAATGTGTATTAATCGATTAGTCCAAGCCAAAATAGGAAATTTTAATTTTTGACGTCATTTAATCGATTAGGAGACATTACACGTTGATTTAATTGATGAGAAGTATTCCTTAATCAATTAGCCAGTGTACTTATTTTTTCTAATTGATAAAGCAAGTTATATAGTCGTTTATTCACTTGCGCGAATTAGTTTTAAGAAGTTTTATAAAAAAAAAAAACAAGAGGTTTGAAACATTTTGTGTGTGTGCGCGCGCATTTGTCTTATTACCTCAAGATATACTCTTGCTTTATTTATAAATAATTGGTCAAATATTAGATAAAACGTTAAGTGCAAGATCATACAAGCTTCCACACTTTCACATCTTAAAGATCACCAATTTATATCTTCAAGACTCTTTGTTTGATTCAACGTTGTCTATCACTTTCAACTGGAACTTGATACATTTAACCTATGAGATTTGTGATTGATTTTTTATTCATATGTTATCATTAATAACTATGGAAAGAGTTGTCATCATCAAAATCACTTAACGACATTACTTGCACAACACATAAAATCATAACTTACACATTCAATAACTCTTTGTAAGACTCAAACTAAAATTAACATAATCGTTAAAATATCCAATATCTTCATGATGATCATGTATATAAAATTTCAAACAATATAAATAGTCGTTGTTATATATTCTAATAGTTTATATTTATATATATTTTAAATATCTTATTATATGTCGAAATAAATTGATGTAATAAAATATTAAATAATTATTTTAATTCTATAAATTTTATAAATTTGATTTACCCAATAATATTTTTTTAATTTAACAATGGAATAAATTTAATTATTTTTTTACAAAAAAAAAATTAAAAATGTAAATGTATTGAGTTTGACATCAACGTTAACAAATATAATTAGGAAATTGCTAATCTCACCCTATGAAGTGAATAGCACCCTACGAAAATTTTAAAATATCCCTTAAATTCCAGAGATGCACCTCTTTACACGTTTGTTATACCACTGAGATGCAATTCAATTTAGTGGCACATTATTTTTTTCTAAAGTTCCGGAGATGCATCTCCAGAACAACCTTATCATTTTAATCATAATTTCAATATACAAGAGACTTTTTCAGTGGTGTATCTCCGAAATTTTAGAGCGGTTAAATGTAAAGGTGTGACCTTTGAAGGCCATCATATTTTGGACATGTATCTTCGAAAAAATGAAACGTCATTATTTGATAAAACAGGCCCTTGCATGATCATTCTTTATTGTCAATCTTTTGCAAAACCTTCGGAAAAAAACTTTTCATTCTCAATCAAGATTTTAACTTAAAAAGTTCATTCTTGTGTTCCATCATTTCAAAAGGAGCAAGAGAAGCAGGATTTCAAGGTAAAGATCATTCATTTTATTCTTCATTGCTCACATTAATCTTGTTTTTGTGTTGTCAAAGTTACGCTATTTCCGGGAGTGCATCTCCAAAATCCAAATGAACCCCGAAAATACATTTCCAAAATGTCCCCTGTTTCAGTTTATTGATATTTTTCTTTTTGTTTGCATTAATTATGGTGCAACCAGAGAAGAATTTGAGTTTCGTGATCATATGCTTCAATGGATACGTACTGAGGCATCTAAATTGGGGTTTGGTGTTGTAATTGGAAGGTGCGACAATGGTTCGAATATAATAATTGCATTTGTGACAATGAGATGCGAAAGAAGTAGGACATATAAAACTCGTCCAATTGCCGGTTTGCGAAATTGTGAGTGTCCTTTTAAGTTGTGTAGTTATTTGTTGCTGAATAAAAATGGAAATTTAATGTCATTTGTGGTTTACATAACCATGGCCTTTGTGTCAAGTTGGCCAAACATCCAATTGCATGTCGCCTAATACCGGAAGAGAAGGAAATCATTACGCACATGATATTGAATATGGTGCAACCTAAAAATATACTTGCAATTTGAAACATAATAGACCCGGAAACATCTCAAATATCAAGCAAGTGTACAATATTCGTGTCAATAACAATAAGGCGGTAAGGAAGGATAAAACTAAAATGCAACAAATTTTGAAACTTTTGGATGATAACAAATATGTATCAAGGTACCAAACTTGCGAGGATAGAGTAACCGTTCGAGATATATTTTGGATTCATTTGAATTTGATAAATTTATTCAGCATATTTCCTACTATGTGTTTACTTGGAAATTTGGTAAACAAAGACAAGTTTCAATTTACTTAAGGGATTAAACTAAAAAAGATCCCGGACATATTGTGCATAAATTTATAGGTTTGAACACTTTTAACAATAAAGTCGAAACTATAAAAAGATAGTAAAAGCGAACTTTAAATGTAGTAAAGTAACTTGAATGCAATAAGTGACTGAAAATAAAAAAAACTTAATTCATAAGGTTAAACACATACACATACATTGTTAGATCACTCATTTCTCTCAACACTAATACTTTGAGTTTCTAGATTTTATGTGAAATTGCGGACCTTCAAAACAAAAACAAACATTGCTCATATACTAGTCCTAATATAATCGTCTGCAACGGTCGACTTAATAAGCTTCACCATGTTCCCAAAGCCATGCAAATTGATTTCTGCATGCTTTACACGTACTTTTAAATAACTGTATGATCTTATCCAATCTAGCCTTGTTCGACTATGTGTAGTTGTTTACCACTTGGAAACCTTAAAAAATTATCAAGTCCAAAACATATATCTTTGATCTTTGTGATACCAAAAGTCCGACCAAAGTCACTTCACCCTTCGACAGGACGAATTATGAAAATGGCCGAGACTGACCATTTTGATTTGAAGATCAAGTTATTTCTTAAAATCGATTCTAATCTCTGAACTCTGAAGTCTTGTGTCGAAAATCTGAGATAACATTGTGTTCATCGTCGATTCAACTAATAAGGCCAACAAGTATAGGCTTCCACTATTGAAAATTATATGTGTCACCTCTACGGAGAAGACTTTTTGCATTGGATGTGCATTTTTGGAGAGTGAGAAAAAGGAAAATGTTTCTCGGGCTTTAGAAGTCTCTAGGACAATGTTGAAGGACAAAAAAAAACATTCCTAAAGTCATTGTCATCGACCGCGAGACCGCCTTGATGAACTCGATTGCAAAGGTATTTCCTACTTCTTACACATTACTTTGTAGGTATCACGTCACAAAGAATGTCAGAAGTGGAGTAAAACCCCTGGTTGGGACAAAACAAATTAAGGGCGAAGACGAAATAATTGTCAAAATAAGCGTCATAGTGGAAAGAATTATGGATGCATGGACTATGATAATTAATGCTTCTACAAAAGAATTTTATGCAGATGCTGCTATACAATTCATAAAGGTGTGTGAGAAATATCTAGATTTGTTGAAATATGTTGAAAGTACAATTCTGGACCAGGTGAAGGAAAAAATTGTTTGTGCTTGGACCGATCAGGTTAGACATCTCAGAAATACAACAACTAATCGAGTTGAGTCTGCCCATGTGATATTGAAGAATTCGTTGGGAAATAGTAAGAGTGATTTGTGTAGGGATTGAGACTTAGTGCATAAAATAATTCAAAATCAGCATCACGAGATAAAAACATCGCTTGGTCGCAGCATCACAGTGTTGGAACATAGCTTCAAAGACAACAAATTATATTCTCAATTGTTCGATTACATTCAAGTTCACTGAGTATACACCTCTTGATGATCTAAAATTCAAGTTTACTTAGTATACGCCTCTTGATGATTTAAAATTCATACTGGAAGAACTCCTACCATACGACGATAATCAAAAAATTATGAAGATCGAGTACCGTTCACCCTCATTTAACAATGAAGGGAACACTAAGTTCAACAACTTCGAGCTCAAGACTACTATAGATATAAGGGCTATGTGGAATACATTTTTCTGTTACGAAAACAAATTTTCAATCGAGCTGAATGTGAAAATACAAGATTTTTTGAAGATATTGTTAGGATGTTGGAACGTCCACTTCGACGTTGATATGTTTCATCTATGTAATATCTGATTATTTATGTAATGTTTCATCTTTTAAGTTGTCGATTTTAATTTTAAATTCAATACGCATCAATCTGTATATGTGTTTTTGAATATGTATTTCAAGATATTTTGGAGATACATCTTCAAAATCAATACAAACTATTGTTTAGGGTATTGTCAAAAGCGACTGTGATTTGTATTTTTTAGATGCGTCGAAAAATACATTTCCGAAATTTGAGAGTATTTTAGATTTTTCATTATGGTGTGATAGTCATTCATTCATAATGTACATCTAGAAATCCCCTATAAGTATATATATAAATAGACATGTGGAATTAGTGTGCGGAAAGAGTAATTCTGCAACCACAAATGGTTCCATCAAAATCTTAGTACATCAACGTGCTCTAATATATTTTTTTGCTACTAGTTGCACCTTTATTTTTTTGGTACCACCCACATCAACATCGTCTCGTCTCTATGTAAAAATAAATAAAATATATTTTATTGATAATAAAAGGTTTAATAATACTACTACCACCAATAATGCTGTTTGTCATATCGAAGTGGACACGACACGAGCAACCTGCTGAACACAATGTCACTCCTGCCACTAGGCTAAATTTGTGGAAGCAAAGGTCAATGATTGATAGAGAATTTGTGTTTGTTGGAATTAGACTCTCAAACCTTTGAGTAATTCCTTATCGTTAAAGATGACAATGAAGAAAATAAGAACAAAAATAGGATTAGGGTTTGCGGAAATTAAAAGAGAAGAAGAAAGTATTTTCTGCAGAGTTTCTCTCTGCCCACAAACTGTGGAAATTCTGTTATTCACTTGCAACTGCAAATTCTGTGAATACAAGATTAATGACTTGATTACAAATAATGAGGGTTACTCCCTATTTATAGATTTAGGTTAGCCTTCTCCCTAAGCCAAAGCCCAAAACTATAAAAGCCCAAAATACCTATTTTGGAGCTAAATCAAATCTAATCTATTTTAAATCTAAAACAAACTATCTAAATTTAAAACAAACTTATGTGTAACAAACTGTTACACATTTAGACACACCTTGTGTTCGAGTAACAACCTGCCTCGACACAAGGAATTACAAATTAACACACCACCTAATTCATTGTGTCTAAGCTATCCACATTCATCATAGCTCTTAGTCTTCTGAAAATTTCGACCAGCACTCCCTTCGTCATGATATCTGCAATCTGATTCTCAGTTCTGCAGTGTTCCAAATTCATCTTTCCTTTAGCTACCTGCTCTCGAAGATAATGGAACCTCATTTCGATGTGCTTGCTTCGACCATGTGCTATCGGGTTCTTCGCAAGATTGATAGCTGACATGCTGTCAATCTTCATGGTAATTGCTCCATGATCTTTACCTGTTATCTCTTCGACCAAGTTCACCATCCATGTTGCTTGACATGCACAAAGAGAAGCAGCTATGTACTCTGCTTCGCATGATGATAGTGCCACTACTGGTTCCTTTCTCGAACTCCAAGCAACTGGTGCACCACCTAGCATAAACACATATCCTGCTGTGGATTTTCGATCCTCAGCATCACTACACCAACTCGAGTCGGTGTAACCCACTAATTTGCATTCTTTTCCCTTATCAGCTGCAGGAAACAGAATGCCATAGTCGAGAGTTCCTTTCAGATACCTCAGTATCCTCTTCGCCGCTGCTAGGTGTGATACCTTTGGCTTCTGCATGAATCTACTTATCATACCTACACTGTACGCTAAGTCAGGCCTTGTGTGACAAAGGTATCTCAATGACCCAATAAGTCTTCTGTATTGGGTTGGGTCGACATCTTCTTCATCTGGGTTCTTCGACAGTTGCAATCTTGTTTCAGCAGGTGTCGAAGTCGAATTGCATTCTTCCATCTCAAATCTCTTGAGAATTTCACTTGCATACCTTCTTTGATGCATCATCAAACCTCTACTACTCTTGTAGAATTCAATACCAAGGAAGTATGAAATTTCGCCCAAATCTGACATTTCAAATTCCTTGCTGAGATCACCTTTAAAGCCTTCGATCTCTTTCTTGCAGCTACCTGTTATCAACAAGTCGTCGACATAGAGACATAGTATAAGCAATTCACTCTTGCTTCTTCTTACATATACCCCATGTTCAGTTGTGCACTTCACAAATTTTTTCTCCCTTAGGAAACTGTCGATCTTCTTATTCCAAGCTCTTGGAGCTTGCTTCAGCCCATACAGTGCTTTATGCAGTCTGTACACTTTTTTCTCTTCTCCATGTTTCACAAACCCAACTGGTTGTGCAACATAGACTTCTTCGTCCAAGGGTCCATTCAGGAATGCACATTTAACGTCCATCTGACACATGTGCCAATTGTTCATGTTCGCCAGACCAACAACCAACCTGATCGTTTCGATCCTGGCAACAGGTGCAAAGACCTCATCGAAGTCAATTCCTTCCTTCTGAAGAAATCCTTTTGCCACAAGCCTCGCCTTGTATCGAGTCACTTCACCTTTTGGATTACACTTCACCTTGTATACCCACTTCACATCAATTGCCTTCTTGCCTTGAGGCAATTCGACAAGTGACCAAGTATTGTTGTCTTCGATGGACTTCAATTCTTCATTCATAGCTTTCACCCACTTCGAATCCTTCAATGCCTCAGTTGCATTGACAGGTTCGACATCTGCGTAGAAAGCGTAATGTACCAGCTCACCTTCATCATTGACTACATCATCTGATGTAATCACACATTCTTGCAACCTTGCAGGCATGTGTCTTGTTCTCTGAGGTCTGCCTGAGCCTGCATCACCTCTGACTTCTTCTTGTCGAACTTCTTCTCTTTCGACTTCAGTAGCTGGTTCGTCATAAAGAATTCTCACTGAATCCTTCTTGACATTTTCAGTCCAATCCCATTCTTTAAGCTCATCTATGATCACGTCCCTGCTGATCACTACTTGCTTGTTCACTGGGTCGAACAACTTGTATCCTCCAGTCGAATGATATCCTATAAGTATCATTTGACTCGACTTGTCATCAAGTTTTCTTCTCAACTGATCTGGCACATGTCTATGTGCTATAGATCCAAATACCTTCAGATGGCTCAAGCTAGGCTTCACACCAGACCAACATTCTTCTGGAGTAATTCCTTCTAGCTTCTTTGTCGGACATCTGTTTAGAATGTATGTTGCAGTCGACACTGCTTCTCCCCAAAATTCCTTAGGTAAATGCTTTCCTTTCAACATACTTCTCACCATATTCATGATGGTTCTATTCTTCCTTTCTGCAGTTCCATTTTGCTGTGGAGTGTAGGGTGGCACCACCTCATGCATAATCCCTTCTTTCTCACATAACATGTCGAAGTCTTTCGACACATATTCTCCACCACCATCAGTTCTCAAAACCTTGAGCTTTCGACCACTTTGTCTTTCGACCATAGATTTGAACTTGACAAATACCTCGATCACTTCACTTTTCTTCTTGATCAGGTAAGTCCATAGTTTTCGACTGAAATCATCTATGAATGTAACAAAGTATTTGTTACCTCCATTCGAATCCACCTGGATTGGTCCACATACATCAGAGTATATGATTTCGAGAATAGCCTTCGACTTACTTCCTGCATCCTTGCTGAAGCTATTCTTGTGCTGCTTCGCCTGCACACATTCCTCACATACCTCGTTTGGAATGTCGATTTCTGGCAGTCCTGAAACCATATTCTTTCTTTTCAAGTCTCTGATGTCATTGAAGTTGAGATGCCCTAGTCGATAGTGCCATATCCATTCATCTCTGCTAGCTGCAGTTGCAAGGCACTCGTGCTCCATCACATTGAGTTCGATCTTGAAGGTTCTATTCTGTGACATAGGAGCCTTCAAGATTAACCTCCCACTTGCATCGACAACTCTCATCATCTTGTCTTCGATCGAAACTTTGTAATTCTTTTCGACTAACTGCCCAATGCTGAGTAAGTTGCTCTTCATGCCTGGTATGTACAACACATTGGAAATTACTGACCTCTTTCCATCTTTCCTCGTAATCATTACATCACCAATACCTTCAGCTGCTAGAGTATTGTCATTTGCAAATTTCACCATATTTTTCATCGAGGGTCTTATGTTGACAAACCAATCTTTTCTTCCAGACATGTGTGATGAGCATCCTGAATCCAAGTACCATTGGTCCTTGAATTTATGTTCATCTTTTGTTGTGACCATCAACAACATCTCTTCTTCTTCTTGTTTTGCAAACTTTGCATCACTTTCTTGACTTTTATTCTTTTCTGGACAAACTGTCGAATAGTGACCATACTTCTGACAGTTGAAACATTGAATGTGACTCTTGTCAGGCTTTCGACCACCACCTCTTCCTCTACCTGCAGCACCACCTCTTTGGTTGCCTTGATATGAGGGTTTTCTCTGATTCGACCAATTTCCTTCTTGCTGATTTCGACTAGTCAAATTGTTGTAGCCACCTCTACCTTTATTTCCAGTCCAGCTTCCTTTACCTTTCTTTTCGTTTGCTGACTGAGCCTGCAAAGCCACATCGCTCTTCGACTTGCCCGCAGCTCTTTCAGCCATTCTTTGTTCATGAGATTCAAGCGTCCCTTGAAGCTCTTCTTTTGTCAATTTCGACAAGTCCTTCGACTCTTCTATGGCTACCACGATGTGGTCGAACTTAGGGGCCAAAGACCTCAATATCTTCGAAACAACAGCTTTTGTTGTTAACACTTCTCCACATATCTTGATTTGATTCACTAGTTTCGTAACCCTAGTGAAGAAATCAGTTATGCTTTCGCTATCTTCCATCTGAAGCAATTCATATGTTCTCTTGTGAGTTTGTAACCTCACCTCTTTCACTTTTTCTGCACCTCCAAAAGATTTTTCAAGAATCTCCCAAGCTTCTTTTGAAGATTCTATATCACTAACCTTTTCAAAATTATCTGGACTCAGACATTGATGGATTATAAAGAGGGCTTTATAATCTTTCTTCTTCAATTCTTTATAAGCAGCCTTTTCTTCCTCCTTCGCACCTTCTGCAAGTGGTTCTACCCCTTCTTTTACAAGATCCCAAAGATCTTGACAACAGAATACAACCTTCATCTGCTTGCACCAATTCTCATAGTTATCTCCTTTCAGAATTGGTAGTGTTGCTGGAAAATGCCCATTCGGATGATTCATTGCCATCGCCATTCTTCTTGCCTTGAATCGAGTAACCGGAGCTCTAGATACCAGATGTTGGAATTAGACTCTCAAACCTTTGAGTAATTCCTTATCGTTAAAGATGACAATGAAGAAAATAAGAACAAAAATAGGATTAGGGTTTGCGGAAATTAAAAGAGAAGAAGAAAGTATTTTCTGCAGAGTTTCTCTCTGCCCACAAACTGTGGAAATTCTGTTATTCACTTGCAACTGCAAATTCTGTGAATACAAGATTAATGACTTGATTACAAATAATGAGGGTTACTCCCTATTTATAGATTTAGGTTAGCCTTCTCCCTAAGCCAAAGCCCAAAACTATAAAAGCCCAAAATACCTATTTTGGAGCTAAATCAAATCTAATCTATTTTAAATCTAAAACAAACTATCTAAATTTAAAACAAACTTATGTGTAACAAACTGTTACACATTTAGACACACCTTGTGTTCGAGTAACAACCTGCCTCGACACAAGGAATTACAAATTAACAGTGTTGTTTTGTTTTGTGGCTTTTCATTACAGCTCAATGAAGTATCTCATAATTTTATTGTATTTTTAAACAACATTTTCAATGATCAACTACAAATATCTGATCATAAAGTCTTGTGAACAATACTCATACATTCTCTTTTGAAATATTGTCTATACTTTATATCAGAAAGTTTCCTTCTATTTGCTCATTTAGCTTCAAAATTAAAATATTCGAATTTTATATATAACACTTTTTTAAATCGAATTAACTCTTATAAAGCTATTGCATGTTAAATTCTTAGAGTGTATATGATTTTGTGGAAAAAAAATGATTTTAGGTGGATTATTTTTGTAAAAATTGATCATGAAAAAAAATTGGAGATAGATTGATTTATATCTGAATAAATTAGTTTAAAAAGAAGTTCAATAATATATTTCAGTCTAAATATCATGTTTAGATTCAATAGTTACAAATTTTAATTTCAAATACAACTAATATTAAAAATATAATAATTCTATTTAAAAGTAACTAAACATGATAAAATCAATTCTACATATTCAAGAATCATTTCTAATAAAAAAGACAAAATTTAGGTACAATTCTTTAGGTGTGGTTTTTACTATTTTCTAATGAAAATATGACAATATACTTAAACATCATTTAGTGAGTGAAAATAGGAAAAATTTTCATTCGTATAATAGGAAATTCTACACTTGTCATATTTTCATTGAAAAATAGTAAGAATCACACCTAAAGAATTGTATCTAGGTTTTATCCTAAAAAAATGAATAATATCACTAGTTGTTATGTTGAAGTATGCTTTAAAATCTTAATTTATGAAGAGAGAGAAAATATATTTTAAGAATTCATAAACTAAAAGTTCGTAAAAGCAGTCAAGAGGTTGTCAAAAGGCGTCAGAATCTAAGGTAGGCGGTTCGATAGAGGTAAGTGGCGACGATGGGAGATAAGCTGAAAATTGGAAATCGACGTCAATGGGGCGACAACACCAGAGTTGCGGGAGCGACGAACGTTGAAGACAAAATCAGTGGTAGACAGCGACCAACTTGTTGGAAATCCACAAAAACCTATGATGAATTTCTATCAATCTTGATGAACAAGATTGTTATAACCACACTATAACAATGAAAAGAGAAAAGAAATTTAAAGGAAAAAAATTAGGGTTTCTGCAGAGTTTCTCTCTGCCCACAAACTGTAGAAAGTATATTATTCACTTGCAACTGAAAATTCAGTGAATACAACTTGATTGACTTGATTACGAAATAATGAGGGTTACTCCCTATTTATAGATTTAGGCTAGCTTGCTCTCTAAGCCAAAAGCCTAAACTATAAAAGCCCAAAATATCTATTTTGGAATTAAATCAAATCTAATCTATTTTAGATCTAAATCAAATTCATCTAATTTAAATCTAAATTAAATTTATGTGTAACAAACTGTTTCCACACTTCTAAATTAAATCAAATCTTCTCGACACAAGGAATTACAATTTAACACAACTAGCGCCATGTGGTGACAGCAGTACAACGATTGTTGTGGGCTCTAGTTGGAGCTGGGGGTTGGCGGGGCTGGGCGATAATGCTAGAGTCGTGGGGTGGTGGGTGTTACACCCCAGTTTTTAACTTATTGAAATTATTTGATTCATTATGATTTTTGTGTATTTATTTAATTATTGGGTAATAATAAGTAAATAAATTTGGGGGTGTGTGACCTTGAGGTGAGAGTGTGGAGAGTAATTAGAGACCGGTAAAGTTTAATGAGATTTATTAGAGTTTATTTTAATAATTAAACTAATAGTATTTTATTAGAGTTATTCAGTTTCATGGAAAATAAGAGGTTTGGGCCAATAATGGAAATTATGAGAACTATAAGGGAAGAAGGAGTAAGATGGATAAGAGTTTGAGTCAGAATTATAATTATAATAAGATTTACCATAATGATATAAATTAGGGGGGTAACCTAAGTTAGGGGTTTTGGTTATCATTACGTAGAAACTTTGGAAAAGAGAGAGAAAGATACTAGAGAAAAAGGGAGAACTTTAAGCTTTGGATGAGAGGAGAACATTCAACCCAGTTCAGATTCAGATTGCTTGATAGGAATTGACGTAAGGGCAGAAAATTGAATCAATAACAGGTATATGCATGAGGGGTAGAATGAGGAGTCCTTAATCTCCAATAGGACATTGGGTTTTGATTTGATTATATAAATTGATGTTAATTGATGGTATCTGTTGTAAATGTTGATGAAATTCATGCACTTTGATTGGTGATATTTTATGTTATGATGTGTTAATGTGTTTTCACCATTGTTGAGGTTTTGAAGGTTTTAGGTATAGCTGTAAAGCCATGAAAATTGTAAAGTAAATGTGTTAGATTGATGAATTGGTATGTGATAATTGTTGTATAATATATGGGATGACTTTCTGGACTGTTTTTGGTGGTTGGGATAAAAATTCGGAGCTTCCATAGAGCTCTCATGGCAAGAACTGTGTTTCTGCCTGGTATTATAGGGTGACAACCGTCACCTGTCCGACAACCAGATTGTCAAGCAGATGACGACCGTCAGCAGGGTAACGAGGAGGTCAGCGAGGCCTTCATGCTTGATTTCTCAAGTCGATCGTCAGGGGGAGGCGATGAGCTGGGTGACGACCACCACCCAAGCGACGACCAGGTCGTCATACTACCAAGAAGGGCGTAAATTTCCTAGATGTTGGGATTGATGTGCTGATTTTGATTTTTCAACTTTTGTTAGTTGTTGGCCTACTATTAGCCATTGTTTGGTGAGGTTTTAGTGTGACTAAATGATTAAACCTGAATTTAATCAAATTTATGAATTAATTAATGAATGAAGAATTTGTGTGAATGTGATGATGATGTTGTGTTAATTGTTCTGCGTGGTGATGTTGATGTGCTGTTAGGTGATCTTAATGGTCGATGAATTATGTTGTGAGTATGGGATAATAGTTTGGGAGGGGAACTATTATCGTATAGTCAATGCATATTTGTTTATTGTCGGAGGAGACTTTAAACATTATGTTATTGTTGAATTGACATGTTTGGATGGACATGCATTCATTATGTCGTTGTTGTTGATGAAAGAGACAAGTTGCAACCTGATCAGGGTGGATTGATGACTTGTCCCGAATCCTAGCAGGGTGGATTATGGGTTCGAGTAGGGTGAACCTGATTTCTGAGTGAACCAATTATTGATGATATGGTACCACATGCATATGAGTCTAGTTGATGTTGTAAGTCTCATTGCATAATTTAAATGATGAATATGTGATTGTGTTGAGTGTGTTGATAGATTGGGTGTGAGAATGAAGTTGTGTGAATGTTGTGCTATATATATTGATGTTTGTAATTATATCTTGCTGCTTATGCCATTTATCTTATTGATGTGAATTCTCACCCCTTTGCTTTGATCTTGTCCACCATGGACATCTCGCAGATACTTAGGAGTAGAGTTTGTTGTTGTAAGTGGAAGATAGCTCTTGGAGTTACTTCCTTTAGTTTTATCGTTGTTTTTAGAAGTCTTGCACTTATTATGTAACATCGGGGTTGGGAACACTTATTTTTCATATTATGTTATTATTGGAGTTTAATTGATTCTTCACTTTATGTTTGAAGTTGTTGAGAGTTGAATATGATAACTCATTTATTTTAAGGTAGTTTTTATATAATTTAAAGTTTGAAACTAAATATCCTAAGTTGTGATATTTTATTTATTTGAAATAAGATCGATACCTCCGCAAGGATATCCTAAGTGAAGGTGAGCATGTGATGACAAATGTTGTATGATGTTTTTATTTCCGCTGCGAGTTTGCTAAATGTTTGATTATTAAAGAAGCTGTCATTGGTGACACCTTCAATTGTCGTGTAATGCTTAATATTTAAGTTTCGGGGCTTAGGGTGTTATAGTGGACGTCAGAGCCATAATCGATGGCAAACAAGAACCAACTACCATCGGGTGATGACAACGGTACAACGACCATTGTGGGCTCTAGTCGGCTAAGAGGTTAGTCAGGCAGTGGAGCTTCGATCGGAAAAGGCGGTCTAGGTCAGTCTGTGGCGGTTCATGTTTTTGATCATCTTGTTTGGTTTTCTCGGTTAATGTGTTTTGGGCTTCTTATGGATCAGTTGAGTTTCACCACTCATAAATATGTATCTCTTTGTATTCTTGTTAACGCAACCTTTATAACTTTAGAGTTAAAGTCAGAGATAAGGGTTTGAGAATCATAGTGGTAATCTTATATATGCGAGGGTAAATTCCTAAGAGCGTGTTCTTGGAAATTTGGAAACCCTTGGAGATATCTAAGGGGGATTGAGAAAATTTTCTAAATACCTTGGTGTCATACCCTAATTTTTACCTCTAAGATACCAATTCATTTGCATCCACACATTGCATCAAGGTGTCACACTTGATCTCTATCTTGGTTCCCTCTCCTTGGATTCACCTACACAGATATCGCCAAGCATCATTTGTGTTTATCTTTTGCTCTTGTGTTTATAGCTTTACCTCTAATCAAATATAAAAAATATGTTTGTGTTTCTTTTATTTCCCTTACAAGGTTGCGTTTGAATCAAAGCATCAAGCACTATGCCTCTGCTAGGGTTTTGGTCTCTCACGTCAAGAGTGTGTGATTGATCATTAAGCCTCAAGAGCTACCTCATTGAATCATGTCCTCTAATCTCAAAGCATAAAGTTTCAAGCATCATTCAATCTCACTTGAATCAAAGATATCTCAAAGTTTGATGGTTTGTTCCTAAGAAACTTCAAAGGTTCACGAGTTTACTTCCGTGCCTTGTTCATCAAGTTACCTCAAGTTCTTTGCATGATCCTCAAAACACAATCAAGATATATTCATTTGAAGTTCATATGTTCATCATTATGGCTTAAATTGAAAGAAAACATCAAAAGATTGCAAGTTGATTCAAGTACTTTGACCTAAAAGTCAACATTTCAAGTATATGGTCAAAAGGGTGCAACTACTTCATACTTCAACATTTTTGAGTGCTTCTTTTGCAAATGAATCTATTTAACATCCTCAATAACTTCTCTTTACAAGTCGAGAGCCAATTATGCATGGAAAGTCATTAAAGATGGAGAAACATTATAGGTAATTTTGTAGATTCAAGTGAATTTAGTCCAACTTCCCAAGACCATAACTCATTCAATTTTCAAAATTTTAATGTGGTTATTTTTACTATGAACTCTTTGGTATGTCCTTTACAAGTTTCCTTCAAGGGTCAGAGACTGAAAATGCTTGGAAGACCATGAAAGATTTGAAAACATTATAGATCATTTTGAAGCACTTTTACTTAGAAATTTTTCTAAGTGTCAAGACAAATTTTTGTGCCATTTTCAACTGGTCATAACTTTTTCCATAAGCATCCAAATGGAACCTTTTTTTGGCACATTACATTCTTTGTCATGAAGAGAGTACAATGCAAAAGTAATGAGGTCATAAAAGCCTGTTGAGCAAGTGGACATGTGTGTTCAAACATGGCTACTTGAAAGCTGAAAGTCACCATGATCAGAACTTTGAAATTTTTAAAATCCCAATTACAAGCCAAATTAAGAGTTGTTTTTTTACTTTATTCCTGTTTAGGGACTTTTCAAAGATGAAAACGACCCTAAAACATCTCTAATATGTAGATTTTGATGGATAACAAGCCACGCTTTTTTCACTTCAAGGGTGCACACAAATTTAATCAAAATTTTATAATTTCACCCCCCCAACATTCCATCATCATTTTTTATAAATAGAGACTCATTCTCCTTCATTTCTCAAGCTTTAGAGAATCAGAAAACCTCTGCAGAAACTTAAACTTTATTCAAAATTTTGTGAGATCATACTTGTGATTCAAGCCATTTCAATCTAAACTCTTGATTGAAACACCTTCCTTTATCCTCACTGAGGCTAACCATATCAAAAACAAGTTGAATCATGCACTGAATCAAGCTAACCAAGTCCAATTTCAGAGCAAATGCACCATACTTCGTTAAGCTAGATTGGAGCATCATTTTGAACAAAATAAAACACTGAGATGTAGTCCTTTTCCTGCTGAAGCTAATTGTATCCTTGGTTGCTTTAAAATGTTCCATTTACATAGTTTAGTTTACAAATTTCGTTTTCAAGTTCTTCTGTTTTTTTCAAAATACACATCACACACTTTGAATAAATTTTTATGGTGCATATGGTTAAGAAGACGATGAAGAGACGAATCCAATGAGACAAGTCTCAGCTTCTATGCTTCCAATTTGAGAACCTTGCATTTTTGGCTTGAATCGTGTGGCTGGAGGTTGGAGATGATGATGTGGATCATCTGACCAATGATAGCACGCCAATTATTTTATTTTCATTGGATTTGGCTTTTTGAGTTTTTGTGTGATGCGTTTCAGTGAGGTCTATGGTGAATCCCAGCCTCGAAACCATTAGATATTTCCACGTCATTTAATGAATATGATCCAATACTCCTTGTTTTTTCCATTTTATTTTCTTTTTCTGATTTTTGTTTTAGTTCATTTTATTTTCAAAAACCCATAACTCCATTTTATTTCCAAAAAATATGAAAAAATTCACAAAAATCCTTTTTATTATTTCTGAATTTGTGTATTTTTTGGAATTTTTTTTTTATGTTTTCTTTTTTTAATCATTTTTCACTTGTTTGAATGATTTTAATTGGTTTAAAAATAGTTTCATGTTTCTAAAAGTTTTGTAGAAATATTAGAAGTCATTTATGATTTTTTCCATAATGCTATTTTCAATTTATTCATTACTTTGAGCATACTTTGATATTTTCTCCTTTGTTTTTTTTTTAAAAATCATTAGAAAATAGTTTTAAATGCTTAATTACTTTTAATGATGGTGTGACTTGTTTGGTTGCTGGTTGTCTTGGATTGTGACTTATTTGGTCATAAATTTCATCAACATCAATGAACTTGGGTGTTGATAGTTCTAAAAGACGAAATCCATCAAAATTGATGATTGATTTTGATGAAGTTTGACCTAGTTATGTTCCAATTTGGTTTATGTTTCTTGCTTGATCTTATTTCATCTCTCCACCTCCTTCTCTTTCGTTTTCTTTTTTGATCAATTGGATGATGATGATTCATCTTGTTCAATTAGGTTTGGATTAATACTTGATGAACTTTCATTAATTTAAAATCTACTTTCCACTTGATCAAAGGATCGTGTGAAGTACTTTGTGTTGGTGATAAGTTTTTCCTAAGGTATTAAGAAGGACTTGGTTGATGTAATGATCTCATCTCCTTGACTTAGTCTTGATCGCCTTGTTTTAACTTGTGCTATTTATTTTAGGAGAATGATCTTTATCATTTCTCTAACAAATATGGTACATAAATTTTATTGACCGGCCTCATAGATGCTACTTCTAAATAAGTACATATATGATTGCTTAACATAGCGCTAAATTGTCCCAAATCGGTTGATTAGTCATCTTATTAACAATTAACCATATTATTACACTAACTTTACTTTACTGCAATTTAATTTTTGCCTTTAATTTCTGTCATTTAATTTATTGCCTTTACTTTTTGCAATTTATCTTTTAAGTATTACATTTCATTCTATTTGTTTATGTTTATGCTACTTTCCTTTTGTCCACTTGGACATTTTATTTTCTTTTATCCTAAAACATTAATAAAGAAAAAACCCTAAAAGGCTTAATTGTGGACATGGACTATGGTTACTATCTATTGCTCAAGGAGTTGGACCTTTGGACCTAGACTTAGAACCTTGACTTGGAGCCCTTTCATATGATACCAATGTATCCGAGACCTTGGAATTTTATTTGTTGGTTGATTGGTTGTTTTGTCTGTGTGCAGGTGTTCTGTTGTATTGAAACTTTGGAAATTCATCTGATACAATTTTATCTGATGCAAGTTCATCTAAGACAAGTTCAAGTTTAATTTGATACATGCTTGATTGGATTTTTATTTTGAACATATGGCTTTGGTTATTCATCTGCTCAAGTGCTTTGGTTCATTTGGTATTATGCTTTAAGGTTAATCCAAAGGAAGGGAATTCTAGTGTTAAATTGTTTTAACTTCTTCTTGGTTAGATCTTTCTTGTCCTTAGATTTTACTTTATTATTTAGGATAGTACCTTCATATCTTTCCCATCTTCTTAAATTTGAAAATATCCTCCCTCTTTTCAAAATCTTCTTGTTTTTAAACTTAAACTCTTTCTTAATAAACATTTACTTTGTTAATTTATCATCAAATCTTTTCTTGAACAAATGCTAAAACATATTAAGCATATCAAAACTCTTTCAAAATTAAAGGAGGAAAGTTTCAAGTACCACTTTCCTAAGGGGACTACTTGAGACTGTTCTCTTAACAAAACACAAATTCCTGACTCAAACCTTTTGCCATTTGCCTTTTCCTTTTAAAATATTTTCTTAAAGATTAGACACGATTAATCATTATAGTTGAGATGTAATTCTCCTATCTCCATGATATTGATTGATATGGTGTTGATTCTTTTCCATTTAAAAAAGCTAGCGGCATACTTGTTGATCTCTATTCAAGTTGGAGCCCTTCTTTTATTGTGATGCAAAGATCCATCTGTTCTCATGATTATGGTTGATCAGTTGAGTTTTCTCCTTTAAGATGACAAGGTGTCTCTTTGTTTAAAATCAATTAAAAAACCACCGTGTTTTCTTTCTGAGCAGAACTACAAATGCTCTGACTTCCCTATTGCACTCAAGGGGTATTTAGGCACAAGATGCGACGTCTTGCCGAGCATAAACAAAAACCATACAAAAATGTTATTTTCTCATCCCATCAATATTTTGCAGACAACTATTTATTTTAACACAGATTTTCAAAAAGGTTCCTATGGAGTACCATAGATGTGAGGGGTGCTAATACCTTCCTCTTGTATAACCAACCCTCGTACCCTTTTCTCTTTATTTTATTAGTTTTGTTTTAAAACTTCTTTGGGTTTTATTCGCTCTTTTCCCATTCCTTTGGAAACAATGAAAATCGGTGGCGACTCTTGCTTTATTTGTGAGTTAAGTTAATCAATGGCTTAATCTCAATTTTCCCGCCACGACACTTGAGGTTGTGTAATTCACATATAGAGAGTTGGATATATTGAGAAACACATAAGGGTAGAAAATAAGGTTTATTCTCGAGAACTTTGGTGACTACTTTCTTGTAACTCATTTGTAATATTTTGTAAAAACTCTTGGAAGCATATTGAATCTTGGAGCTTCTCTTTTCCCTAGAGTATATTTCTTGATCGAACCAAATAATAAATTATTGTGTTTGTTGTCTTTACTTTATGTTATTCTGCCAAGTTAAATTGATGTCTTATTACTTAGAGAGTTATTTTTACTTAAGATTATTTATTTTGCTTGTCATTATTTTTTATCCCCACACATCAAATTTTTTGGCATGATTGAACCTTCCAAATTTACAACAAGTGGCACCGTTAGATCCATGGTTTTTTTGTTGGCATAAATTTTGCTAAAACATGGTTCTTATCTGATAATTATCAAGAAATTGTAAGATCTTGACCAACTGTCATGACTGGTTCTACTGTCATGTGTTTTGACAGATGTTCTGACATGTTATATCAAAACATCTCGATAATACAGCTGGTTTAATTCCTTGAAGATTTGATTAAAAATATGAGATTCTGGAGGACTTTAGTGCTCATACAGGCGTAGACAATCAAAGATATTTTAGGGACAATGCAAATTTGATTTGGTTTCATAAAAAGGATCTTGGAGACTTTTTAGGAAACTTTGATTTGATTTGATTTATTCCTATTTTTGTGTGAAGATCTTGCAACTAATTGAAAAAGAGAATATTGGATTTGAATCAAGAGTCCAAACCCATACTACAATAGTCTATAAATAAGGACTTGCTAAATCCAAAATAGCAAGCATTCACAACAAGAAATAGTGGGTGCAAAATAAGGGTTTAGGATTTTGGGAGTCTTTTAAGGTTTTTTTGTTTTCTTTGTATGTCACTTATGTATCTTTTGATACATTGAGGTAGACTGATTGTTCTCACTCATGAACTTTTAAGCAAAGAGTTGAGTATTGTTCTTAGTTGAAGCTTTGAAGTAAGACTAAGTATTGTTTATTAAAAGTGTAATATACTCTTTGATTATTTTAATACAGTCACTAGGATTGTGATTTGTTTTTATCACTGAGGTGATTGATTGTGGGAAGTGAGAGGGAGATCTCATATCTAGAAGGTTCTAAGTAGAAGTCACACAAGGTAGTGATTAGGCGAGAAGTTGTAAACTAGAACTGTTTAGGCTTTGAACTAATATTACCATAGTGGATTTCCTTCTAGGATTGGTAGCCCCAAGAGTAGATGATGTTGCACCAAACTAGGTTAACAATTGATTGTATTCTTTTACCTTCTGCAATTTAAGTATGCATAATTTATATTTTGGTAAAAGTGTTTTCTGTCAGAAGATGATGTCATAACATCTGTCTTGACATTGTGTTAGTGTTGGAACATTAGTCTTGACATTTGTATCATCAGCTGAAGGGATTGGTTGGTTAGGTTATTCAACGATAGCTTCCTTTAAAACTTCTGCTACATCCTAAAAATGGTGTCAAAACGATTATTATGGGTGTTAGCCAAAGATAAAGAAAAGTGAATTTCAAAGGTGAGTATTTACCTTAGGATCTTTTCCTTCAGGAGTTGAATTCCCGCTTTCAGTTGGTTCGATCATTTGTAATGGTTTGGGATCGATTTGAATGACAACTAGAGGAGGTTTCTTCACCTTGACCTTGGTAGCCTTCGAAGTTGACCGAGTAGGGGCCTTAGTAGGTTTAGGCTGTTTCTTGCTTCTCTTCGAAGGTTTAACCGTATCAGGTGATTGGTCACCATCAGAATCTGATTCGATGAACTGTATTTGCCTCTTCTTTTTTGGAGTCGGAGGTTTCTTGGCATACTAAAAAGTCAAAGTGTTAGAAAATTAATAACCTGAACTGTAGTGAAAATGATATTTTGTGGGAGACATAGCTTTGTTGCAGTAGGTTTTTCGATTTCTTCAACCTTCACCTCGATTGAAGTCTTGGCTGAAGTTGTTTTCTTCGAAATTATTGTAGCTGCAAAAAAGAAAGTATGAAGTTATTATGGAGTCACAATATAAATAAAGGAAAAAGTATAGTCGAAGAACCTCCCATTCCACACCTTCAAGTATCGGTGAAAGTACACAAACGTGTTCCTGATCGACGTGAGGGTGACCTTTGAAACTTTCTAAGATGTGCTTAGTCGGAACCACCCGCTGGGCACCTTTTTTTTATTCTTCGCGAAGATTTCTCACAAAATCCTCGTAGACGAACCAATCTGGAAATGGAGGGATAAGAGCCACACTAAAGTCAACAGTAGGTCGTCGAGGGAATTTCGGAGGATGCATGTTAAAAGTCAACTTGTTACGCATTTCAGGTTTAACGTACGAAGGTAATTTTAACGCATCTATATTATTTGAAAATTTCTCCTTTAGAGTTATTGCAGCCTCGCGGATGGTTCGACCTAAGTCATTAGGCCTGTAAACAATTTCAAAATATTTTTGGAATGCTTGGATCTCCTTGATATGGGTCGAAGTATCTTTCTTCATGATTTTCTGCACAAGAGAAAACGCTTTGGTTAGATGTTGGGTAAAACCCTTGACAGTTAAAAATTCCTCAAAATAATAATTGTGCCACCAGTTGTCAAAATCTTCAGTCGGAAGGAAGCATGGTTGGTAATTCACGGGGACCAGTTTGGTTCGACAGTAGTATCTTGTTAAAATCTTGCTGCTTTGCTCCTTTATATGCTCCATATTCCAGAGGAGAAGACTTCCTTGTTGAAGAGGAGTTTTGGTAAGATTTGAATCAAACCAACTTTTCAAGTGACCAAGTTTGGTTGGTAACTTAGCAAAACGATGTTGTTCCTCGAAGGTCGTAGCCTCAATGATATTACCCTAGGCGATAGGAACGATTCCCAGATCTCGAAGGATTCCGCTTCTTGTTCCTTTTTTGGTGCAGGAAATGGTCGAGTGAATGATTTAGGGTCCAACTTTTCTGGCTGCAAACGGACCCATGGATGAAGTGAAATTGTAGCGCTTCGCAAAGACCATTACAAACTGGGTGAAGATTTGTTGGAGGTCACGTCCTTCTTCGACAGGAGTTAACTAGGCCAGTCAAACCCGTTCAACTTTCCTATTCTTTATCTCCTCAAAGCTGACATCAATAAGACTGAGGTATGGAAGGGAAGCTTCGAAGGTAGCATTTAACCAGAGTTGAAGTAGCCAGAAGGGTCTAGCAAAGAGCAAGTTCCCTTTGGGTTTTATATTTTTTAGATTAGAGACTCCTTCGACAAGGGACTCATAAAGATGGGTTAATATCATTTCACTCAAGCAAAGCTGGTGACCAGCATGGAGTTGGTTGGTGATGATAATATACTTCTTCTCTATCTAAACAAATCTTAAACAGAAGATGTATCGGCATAGCCATAAGGCGAGGAATGCAATATGCTCTCGATCAGACACTTCGTCAGTCTTCTTAGTGTTGGATGTGAGTGCTACATGCTGTTCTAGAAACGTCGAAGTCTATGGAATCTTCATCCATGTATGTATGGTCGAAGGTTTCACCAATGAGTTTTAATTCGACTATAGCAGCTATGTCGAAAAGGGTTGGTGTCATCATTCCACAAGGAAGATGAAAGGTTTGATGGTTACTATCCCAAAAGAACATGGTGGCCACTAGAATGCTTGAGCAATAGGTTGGTCCTACTTTGACAGCTCAATTAAGTCGAAGATGCCCAGGTCTTTCCAAAACTGGGACTTCTTCTTCTCTATTTTGGCTATCCGGGCCAAATAATCATCATCTTTGGGTGGAGGGACTGATCGAAAAACCCTAAAACCTTTGTTTATAAACCCTAACGTAATAGTCTCATCCGTCGGAGGATCTCATTGGTTGTCGGGGTGTGGGTTTTTAGTAGTGTGAACCTCATCTAGAGATCTGGGATTTCTAATATAACCTATGGGTTTGTGTCTATCATACATAAGAAAAAACTGCAAGTTTTTCTTAATCCACTAGAGGATCGGGTATAGGACCCATCATTGCATGTGCCTTTGTAGTTATAGAAACGAGAAGTAATACCTGAGATTTGAAGATAGCCTAGAGCACACTGTGGATATCATCGACCCACCTCTTCTCGATATCGTTGAGCCTTCGTTTGAGGCCGCGTAAAATGACCCGGTTTGCTGCTTTCGCCTGAACGTTTGTTTGGGGGTGCTGGACGGAGGCGAAGTGCTGCGTGGTGCCAAGCTTGGCCCCGAATTCTTGGGAGTTTTTGTCCATGAATTGTTTTCCATTATCGGTGACAATAGCCTAGGGGATGCCGAAGTGGGCAAGAATGTTGTGTTTGTTGAATCGCAGGATGTTTTGGGCCATGATTTTAGCTAGAACTTCAGCCTCTATCCAATTAGTAAAGTAGTCTACTCCCATGATGAGGTATTTGTTCTAGTTTGGTAGCTCAAAGGAATCATGTGCGTGGGCCAGAGACGTCTGCACGGTGATGATGAGAAGGAGGATGGGGTGTACCTGCAAGGCACTCCGACGAGCAAGTAAGTAGGAGCACAGATACGTGAGCATGTTTCAAAGGTTTGAATTTTTATCACCTGACCCTTAAATGAGAGGGTTTTTATATTTTCCCCCAGCGCTTGGCCATTGGTCCACGTTTTAGGCTTGATTGTGGATTTAGGCCTAAAACGTGTGATCGCTAGAATTCTCAGAGTATTTTGAGAAATCTTGGGAGATTGCCCGACACTAGTCGTTGGTCGGGCATAGAGGTGTTCCTGGTCGGCAGAAGGGCTTACTGCTTAACCGTTTGGCCAATCCATAACACTTAAGCTTTTCGGCGTTCCATGGTCAAGCGAGTTTTTCCCTGTTTAGATGTTCGAGGTAGTAGGCCCCATTTTCCGTTTTTTCCCGGACTCGGTATAAGCCTTCCTAGTTCGCTGCAAGTTTTCCTTCGCGGGAGTCTTTGTGGTTTCTTTTTAGAACAACGTTGCCGACCTCAAAGTCTCTTCGTATGACTCTGGCTTCGTGCCTTATGGCTACTTTTTGTTTGGGCAAGGATTCTCAAAGGGATGCATCTGACCGGACTTCTTCGACCAGATCGAGTTCCTCTCTCAGGGCCCGTTGTTATCTTCGTATCCATGGGAGCTTCTGTCCGCCTGGACAGTACGTGTATCTCAATGGGGATCACCGCCTTGGTTCCATATGCTACTCGAAATGGGGTTTCCCTTGTTGTCGAGTGGGGTGTTGTGCGGCAGACCCAGAGCACGTTGTGGAGCTCATAGACCTACCTCTTCTCGATCTCGCTGAGCCATCGTTTGAGGCCGCGTAAAATGATCCTGTTTGCTAATTCTGTCTAACCATTTATTCGGGGGTTCTCGACAGAGGCGAAATGTTGCGTGGTGCCGAGCTTGGCCACGAATTCTTGGGAGTTTTTGTCCGTGAATTGTGTTCCGTTGTCGGTGACGATAGCCTAGGGGATGCCGAAGCGGGCAAGAAAGCTGCGTTTGTTGAATCACAGGATGTTTTGGGCCATGATTTTAGCCAGAGCTTTAGCCTCTATCCAATTAGTGAACTAGTCTACTCCCACGATGAGGTATTTGTTCTAGTCTGGTAGCCCAAAGTGAAAATTCTAGTAACACACGATCGATGTCGTATTGGATGTTATGACATCCACTTCAGATCTGATTATACAATTTATGCAGAAAGTAAACAAACACAATAAAGAACACAGATGATTGTTTATCCTGTTTGGTGTACAACAACACCTACTCTGGGGGCTACCAAGCCAGTGAGGAAATCCACTATAATCAGTATTAATTCAGAGCTAAACTCCCCCATTTACAACTCTTCACTTAAGACCTACCCAATGCAATTTCAATCTAGTGCTAGACTCGAGTTCCCACTCACTCCCCCTCAATCACAGTAGTGATAATAACAACAACGACAAATAAAATTGGATGAAGACACACTTCAAACAAATATTGATTTCACTTCAAAGCTTCAATCAAGAGACACAACACTCATGCTTAAAAGCTTAGAGTGACAAAACAATTACAACTCAAAAACACTAGTCCAATACAATTATCTAGGTGACAATTGCTTAGCTCACAAGAGAATCCTAAAACACAACCACACACTGGAAACGCAGACTCAAACTTCGTTCTTCAATCTCTAAATCTCCGAGTCTTCAAATTATGATTAGATGCCCTTTTATATAAGACAGCGCATGGGCCTTGGGCTTGAGAAACACAAATTAGATTTAATTCACTTAAACCAATCTCCACGATTCAGAGTGCTAAATAATAGGGCAGCAAGAATCACTTTGAAATTAGCACTCAAATAATATGTTTCCTAAAATACCTCCTGAAATAAATAAGGAAACACACAAACAAACAGAAATAGAAACAGCAATCAAGCTGACATAAAATGATGTCACGACATCCAGCTTGACATCCATCGTGAAACTTGTATTAGCAACCTACCACATTCTGCATAGCACACCATAATAAAGTCATGACATCAGTCAAGACATCCACTCAAACCACATTGTTTTACCATAAAGTGCATCCAATCAAGAACATCTACACAAAGGAATCATGTGCGTGGGCCAGAGACGTCCGCACAATGATGATGAGAATGAGGATGGGGTGTACCTGCAAGGCACTCCGACGAGCAAGTAAGTAGGAACATAGATACGTGAGCACGTTTGAAGGGTTTGAATTTTTGTTACCTGACCCTTAAATGAGAGGGTTTTTATATTGTCCCCCAGCGCTTGGCCATTGGTTCACATTTTTTGGCTTGATCATGGATTTAAGCCTAAAACGTGTAATTGCCACAATTCTCAGAGTATGTTGAGAAATCCTGGGAGACTGCCGACACTAGCCGTTGGTCGGACAGAGAGGTGTTCCTGATCGACAGAAGGGATTAATGTTTAGCCGTTTGGCCAATCCAAAGCACTTATATATATATATATATATATATATATATATATATATATATATATATATATATATATATATATATATACTTATTACATTTTGAAATACATTACCATCACTAAATCATAACCGTTAGATTTTTGTAAATGTTTGACTTTTTTTAATCGTATATAAAATAATATTTGTGAATGGTTGTGATATATTGAATGTGTAAAATTTAGGGTGGCAAAACGGGTCGTAGCCCGTCGGGACGGCCCGCGCACGCGCACCCACCATTAAATGGAAGGTTGGGTTGGAATTTTGGGCCCGCCACCCACCAAAGTCCGTCCTGCCAAAACCTGCAGCGCGCTAATGCTCGCTCCGTCAAAACCCGCCGCTCGTCAAAGCCCGCCCGACCTATTTGTTCAGTCCTTCCCGCCTTAAGTTTGTCCTTTTTTAATTAATTCTAATAATTCTAATTCTTGATGGTTTAATTTTATATATTTATTTGTGAATATATGCAACATGTTTTAAAGAAAATTTGTTTAAAAGATGTTTTATAAGAAATTGTTCTAAAAAATAAGTGAAAAATTTAATTGAAAGATACAAAAAGCCTATTAATCTATTAAAAAATAAAAAAAATAAAAAAATAGACATGCAAGTCCGCCGTCCGCCAATCCGCCACTTTGGCGGAACCAACTTGATTTTTATGTCCATTTTCTATTTGACGAGCTTGCTCGCCCTGCTCTTTTTTTGACGGGCTTAAGATAGGGCAGACGGCCTATTTTGCCACCCTTATATAAAAATAATTTTATATATATATATATATATATATATATATATATATATATATATATATATATATATATATATATATATATATATATATATATATATATATATATATATATATATATATTAATTATTATATCAACCACATTTCTTTACATGGTATCAAGAGCCTCGTTTAAGATCCGGTGGGTCACCTTCTATGGTTTCCGCTATCGGGCCACCCGCCATTTATTTCCACGCTCCAGTTGTCTAGTCCTAGGCGTGAGAGGGTGTGTTAAGAGTCCCACATCAGACAATTTATGGCCTAAACATGTCCTTATAAGTGAGGGTAATCCTCACTCTACAAGCCGGTTTTGTAGGGTTGAGTTAGGCCCAACCACACTTCTTAACAGCCACCCTTATATAAAAATAATTATATATATATATATATATATATATATATATATATATATATATATATATATATATATATATTAATTATTATATCATATTTAGATATAAATATTATATTTTATACATGAAATTAGAGAAAGTATATGATAAAAAAATTTTAATTTTTTAAAATAAGTTAAAAGCTACAACTTCAAGATAAAAAATCCCTATCTATTATGGTCCATTCAAATGAGTAAATGCTAATAAAACATCATGTTTGAAAATGACTCATTTCTACGATATCACCACACAATAATATTCAAGCTCCAAGTTGTAGCTTTGAAAAATCACGTTAAAATTACATTGAAAGATTTATCGGCATTTTCCATCGTTTACGTTAAGAATTATTATTATTTTTTTATTTTTATAAGCGTTATTCATCATGCTATTTGCAGGTCAATTTTTATTGAGATAATCTTATCTCTAAATGACATGACTACATTTAATTAGACAAACTTAATGTCTACGGAATTTCTAATATTTTTTAATTCAATAATAATATTTTATAAAAAAATTAATTATTAGCATAATAATATGTTTATATAAACGTTACACGTCAGTGATAAAATATACTTTGGAAATAAAATTGATAAAAAAATATAATGTACCACGGCTTTTTTCAATATGTTTTGTTCTCGTTCACATGTTTTTTGAAATTTTTTTCAAAAAGTCACTCATCCAAATATTATTCTAAGTCAAACACGCTTAACTATAAAACTCTTATTTGTTAGTCTACTGAAAAAAAGATGCATCTTGTTGATATCAATCAATCCTTATAAATCTCCCTTCAACCATACAGTCCCTTCCTTGCACAACCTCAAGATCCCTCTCGTTCTGATGTGAATTTGACGATCACTCATCGCCCTCTTCGGCCTCGAGTGTTACAAACTTCATCTCTAAAGATTGAGTGCTGAGAAGACTAGTGATACATTAGGGTATCTAATATTTTTGTGTGAAGTTTATTGTTTGTAACAGGTGCAAATATCATTTCTTGAATGTTGTTTGGTCTTTATTGTTATCCATCAAAAAAAGAGTTTCAATATACTCTGGGGAAGACTTTGGAGAGATCAAGTATCAATTGCCCGTAAGACGGAGTTGAAAGTTATCCATCTTTGGTGGAGTTGGAGAAAGATAGCTCGCAGACAAAATTATAAGGTGTTGAATCAACACTAGCTAATGACAATCGCTCAGGCAAGAAATCAGTGGGATTAAATGGATTACCACTGTTATACCCCAAAATTTGCCCGCATCTTTTTTCAAGAAAACTCCAATCTGAAAATTAAGAGTCTCATATAATCATGGATTTTTATTTCAACAAATATCCTGACATATGAAATACTTAGTTTTTAGAATTTTTCTTATACAGTAATTTAGCTTGCAGTTGAATTTATTCTTACGCAAACGCCAAATACTGTTTATTACTTCACACATGCTATTTATTTATTTACAGATAAATAGTACTGACACAATTGGTACAGAGTTAAATCTTTTTGCAGGCGCAGAATCAGGAAACTCAGACTGTACTGGTAACAAGTAGATTATTATTATCTTTTGTTTCCCACTAATTTTTGTACTATATTCCATTATTTTCAAAAAATCTTTTCAAATCTCTTTTTCAAAAATCAAATCCTAACTTTAATCTCCACATCTCTCTTTTTCCCAACACTATCATACACTTTCTTTCAAATCTTACTTCCACTCAAATTTTCCTTTTGTACGGAATCACATCATTCCCCAACGTCTCTATCCTTCTTTCCATTCTATAAATACCTCTCATTTTCTTCCATAAAATCTCACATCAAATTCTAATACATCTCTCAAATTTCCACTTCATAATCCATCCTTTCTTCTTCCCCGACAAAATGGCGAAGCGGTGGGAAACGTGTTTTCTTATGGTCATCACCATTGCTACGGTGATCATGTCTTTCTTCTGTCTACATAGCCCGGAACACTGTGGACCTGGGATGCTTATGCTCCCAATCATCTACATGTTACTATTTGTAGCATGGGTTATCAATCGTCATTCTTAAAATTTGCCGTATTTCTTATTTCTTAAATGTACCGTTTATTCGTCGTACTGTTCAATATAGTATGTAATATTTGTACTGTCAGTATTAAATGTTGTATTACTTGTCATAATATTGCTTAATTACTCAGATAATATTTTATGTGTTTTCTGCCAGTCAAATATTCATTTTTCTGTGCATTAAATGATTTCCAGGGTTATTATCGGTAATTTTGCCCGCATACAGTAAATATTAGTTATTTATTATGTCTGTGTTTTTTAACAAGTCATGTAAATAAACTTTTATTTTTCACAAAAAAACAAAAGCAAAAACAACAAAAAAGAAAATTAACTTTGACTGTTGATTTTTCACTCTAACTGCTACACCAATACCTGGACAGTCAGTTGACAGCCAAACTGCTGGCAGTACAATTCTCAGTGTTTTGTACCATCAATCAAATCAATCTTTCACAATTCAAAATTCCAAGATTTTTGTTCTAGAAGTCTTCTGAATATCACGCGATTAGCAGAGACTCAACACTGCACAAAAATCAGGTACGTTTAACTGTCTCCTACATAAACAGTCCCTGACTAGGGTTTTCTTGTTTTTACAGGAGAAACAAGTTTTTGAGAGCTCAAATGGATTTCATGCACATCCATATATCTCAAAGTACCATCATACAAATTTTCAAACTTCAATTCACTCAGACGCACCGTCAGCAACTCAAACAGTCAACAGACGACCCGTTTGACCAAAAAAGTCAACAGACAGTCAAAAATGAATTTTTTTGTCAAAGTCCATATTTTGTCAAAGGATTCATCATTTGATCATTGGATGATCATAATTCATCAAGGAAATATCAAAAATCAACAAAACCCTAAGATTCAAAATTAGGGTTTTTGCCTGAAAAGTCAACTCAACTTTGACTGATCATAACTCTCTCATCCTTCATCCAAAAAATTCAAACCAAAGCTTATTTTGAAGGAAATTCGATTATCTTTCAAATGCCATTGATCCCATGGTCATTGGATTCACCATTTGAAAAATATGATCAAAGACATTACAGGTCATTTTCAAAGTCAACAAAAAGACACTTTTTTCAAAAGGACACACAAGGAGCATCAAAAATCATTTTGACATGAGACCAAAGGCATTGGTTAGAGGACTCTTTGATGTTTCCAAAAAGTGCAAGATCTCCTTCATATGACAAAAATTGAGGGATTTACACCTTGTTGAAGTTGGCTAAATTTTGGGAAAATGCATGAAACCAACATTGCTCAAAAATGTATTTTTTCCAAATGGGGCCAAGTTTTCATGGTTCAAACATGTTTGCCATGATATTATGGGCCTCCCACGACCAAGACAAGGCCCATAACATTTTTTATCCATTTTTGCTTGATTTTATCTTATTTTAAGATTAAATTAAAAGGAAAAAGAATGGATAAAGGATAGCTTACAATCTAAGCATGACTCACCCAAGGAACCTTCATTTTTCTGCAGAGAATTGAAGATCAAGGCAAGTTCATTGAAGAGAAGAAGACTTGGTCAAGTTTTCAAAGATTTTTAATATTTAAAAATCAAAGTTTCAACAAAGCTCATCAATGCTTTTAGCTTAGTTTTTAAGCAGCCCTTGGCTTATAAATAGGCTAGCATACTTCAATGTAATGACATACGAAATAGAGCTAAGATATAGCAAGAACACACTTCATATTTCAAAAAATAATCAAAGAAACTTCAAAATTCGTATTTAAATTTGCAGCTAGTTTCAAAGCAAACTAAGTCCATAAATCACTTCCTGGAACTTATTTGAGTAAGTTCAGATCCATAACCAAGTTCATAGAGGTCTGAAACTCGAGTTCTCTCACTCTCCGATTTGGTAAACTTTCATTGATTTCAAATTCAAATTTCATGTGTTGTTAACATGTCTCACGGTTATGGTTGAGCTTATACTGATCATTAGATCAGGTTTGAACCCTAGCATGAGAGTTCTAACGTCCTGAACATGGGTTGCCATTGTCAACCGTGAGTTTATGTTTCTCTTCGAATCTCTTAACACAAGCATTTTCAGTCCAAACTAACCTCACCATTGGATTCCCATACCTCGATTTAGGGGGGTAGGGTCTTCATTTGGTGTTTAAACTAACTATTTTGCAGGTTTTGAAAACCACCTCGCCGGAGAAGACAACCGGAAAACACTGTTCCGGTGGTCAGCAAGGCTAGGGCATGGTTGACTGCACGCGTGGCTCCTTCCCTCGCTCCTATTGGCTGGTCAATAAGTCTGTGGCATGCGTGGCAAAACGTTATAACCTGATTGGTTCTGGTTTAAAACGTGGACCCCACATAACTTAAAATCAGAAAAATAAAATAAACAAGTGGATTGGGCCTGTACGTATTGATATTCACACCCCTGGTTTCTGGCCCAAAGGCATCTCTTGAACTAAACATAGTTCTTTTCCAGATTTGCTTAACACACCCCCTGCAGGTTTTAATTAATAAATCTCTATATTTTGCATTTTAATTAAAATCAACCAATCATAAAACACCAAAAATATTTTATTTTTAGTTTTAATCTGATAAAATATTTATTTATTTTTAGGCATAAAAATATTAATATTTTATTTAAATTAAGGCTATTTTGTATAATTAATTAGTATATATTTATATATTTGCTTAATTATTCTAACCAATAAAAAAAAATCATAAAAAAAATTGTTCTTTGTGTTAAATATTGTTTATATATTATAAACTAATTTTGTACATATTTTGAATAATTTTCTCTTTAAGTTTTAATTATGTGTATAATTATTTGTATAATTATGTTTTAATTAGCTTAAATCAATTTCAAATCAATTTCAAAAATTCCAAAAAAATTAGTTTTGTTTTAAAATTAATTGACAAATATTTTGTGTATGTTTTAAACTTAATTTCTAGGTTTAAATTTATTTTCATCTTTTTTCTTCATTTTAATTTAATTAATTATGCATTAATTATAATTAAAATAAATCATAAAAAATCCAAAAACATGCCTTTTATTTTTCTTGCAATTTAAATTCCTAGATAAATGTATAGGATGTCAAGTTCATGTAAATAGGCTAGTTTACATTTCCTGCACAATCGATGTAATAGCGTAGATTTACTTTCCGCACTTTACATTTCCGCATTTTAATTTCCAGCAAATATAAATTGCGTGTATGTCAAAGATAAAATTGAACCGTTAGATCACTAACTTCAAAGATAAAATATCTGAATACAAACACAATCACACTTGCACCTCTTAAGGTAATCCCTTCTCATTCTTTTCAAAATCAAAGTCAAAATTCTACTATTTTGAGTACAAAATCGAACCTTGCGTTTATATCCGGTGAAAGGATAGATTTTTAAAGGAAATAGGATAAAGACCTTACAACTCAGGGTAGACCTCCTAGTTTGCTTGCTCAAATCAAAACAAACAAAATTCTCATACACTGTTGTTTTTCAAAACAAAACTTTCCAAAAAGACAATACTTTGTATACATCCAAGCACGGATTATTACAAAGTTAACGTTCTTTTCAAAACATCTTTCGAAAGATAAACAAGCATTTTGTATACATCCACACACGGATCATTACAAAATTCAATTTACAAAAGTATTTGAAACCACATATGAGCATTCTAAAGCAATTGAAAAGTGATCGAAAAACAAGTGAGCTAAGCAAACTTAAGAGCCCATGGATAACCATGGATACAAAGGGTGCTAACACCTTCCCTTTGTATAACCTACCCCCTTACCCAGAATTTCTTAAAGGTCTTTTTTCTGTTTCTTTTATAAACCTTTCCTTAATTGGATAAAATAAAAGGTCGGTGGCGACTCTGTGAATTTTCAAAATGCGAAAGCATTAAGCGATAAAAAAGAGTCAGTTCATGTATCTCTCCAGAACAGAGGTATGGCCCGGGATAAAAACGGAGGTCCACAGAACTGGCGACTCTGCTGGGGAGATACTTTCAAAAAACAAAATGTTTTCAAAAGGGGTTACCTTAAGAGAATAGATCACTTCGATGTTTTCAATTGTTTGACTTGATTGCTCTATTTTTCAAAGGTTTGTTTGGGTATTTTGCTTGTGTGAAAGATTCTAACCCGAATCTCGAGATACCTTAAGTATATGACAATAGACCAAGGAAACTGTACGGCATGTACCGATACGGTTGATCTGGTAGTCATCGTTAGTGCGATACTTTGGTTTATACTGATGTCCCTTGAAAACGATCAAGGAGTATATTAGGCTTCCGAAATGTCATTAAACACTAATTTGTCTTAGAACCTTTTTAGTTGAACTTGACTTGTGGCCTATTAAGTGGCTAGCTTTGAAATTGATCGAAGTTAGTTATCCTCGAGGAATATTTTGATCGGCCGCCCGAGCGCTGTATTGAGATGTTACTTCCAAGGATCATAGAACCCGAATACTATTCTAGGACAGGTTTTAACCAACTCAACTTCAGTGGGGAGGGTATCACCTATCAGCTCCATGCAAGCCTTTAAACCTAAGGCTATTGTTTGATTTGTCTTTGTGTGCCACATGTTTGCATCATAAGCATATCATTTTTGCACCAAACACTTCAAGGATCAAAGAGTTTACCTTTGTTTTTGCAGGTAATGGCTCCCGCCACCCGAGATTACATCCGAATCAACATCTCAACGGTACCATCTGAACTAAAAGACTTAGTGTCAAAATTCCCCAGGAATGTTCAATTCACCAAAAGGCATGGTCACCTACTCCATTTGGTTACCTCAAAATTTGAAGAAGACATGATACGGGTCCTGTTCCAGTTCTTTGACCCTGAACATCATTGCTTTACCTTTCCTGATTACCAGTTGGTACCCACTTTGGAAGAGTTCTCTGAAATAATGGGATTGCTTGTTCGAAATCAATTACCTTTCACTGGTTTAGAAAGGATTCCAAAACCTGAAGTCATTGCTGCTGCTTTACATCTGCGAAAATCAGAAATCGAGTCCAATTGGGAAACAAAGAGTGGAGTTAAGGGTTTGCTTACCAAGTTCTTATTGGAAAAGGCTCGACTACTGCTAGAAAACAAAAGTTATCCAGCTTTTGAGGAAGTTATGGCCCTTTTGATCTATGGGTTGGTTTTATTCCCAAATCCCGACCAGTTCATAAGTGTACACATCATCAACCTTTTCCTAATCCGTAACCCGGTACCAACATTGCTGGGAGACATTCTACATTCTCTACACACTCGTACCATGAAGAAACGAGGAACTCTCATGTGCTGTATACCACTACTGGCTAGGTGGTTTACATTTCATCTTCCCCGATCAGTGTTGAGAAATGAACAAAGAATGCAATGGTCTCGCAGGATTATGTCTTTGTCTCATTCAGACATCCGGTGGAACAACTTCTTTCAAAGAGACATTACTATCATTGATCATTGTGGAGAGTACCCTAATGTGCCACTCCTTGGCATCAAAGGAGGCATCACTTACAATCCCTCTTTAGCTCTACGCCAATTCGGATATGCAAGGAGCAACGGTCCTCATGACATGATTATCCATGGCATTGTGTTTGATTACGAGAATGATTCTCATAGACACCGACGAAGGTTCATACATGCATGGGGCAGTGTCTATAGAATAGAAAGCAAAACTCTGGGGCAATGGAATTCTATTCCTATGGAACCTTACCTCAGATGGGTCCGCACTCATGCTCAGAAACTCCTTATGCCATATCCTGCTGTTCTACCTGTGACTATTGAACCAGAGGTCGAAGGATATGAACCTCAAGTTATTCTACACCCGGACATGCCAACTGACCTAGAAGAGTTGCAAAAATCTTGGGTTCAACTCAAAGAGGAAAGAGACACCTTCAAAGCATACTGTCAAGACTATGAGAGAAGGATATTGGAGCTCACCGGACAACTTCAAAAAGAACAGCAGATCAACACATTCCTGGGGGCAAAGAGAAAGCGTCCACGGGAGACCTGAAGGATCATTTATTTTATTTCTGTCTTGTAAGCCCAAATGAGGCAAAGAAAAAAGAAGCAAAAAAAAAAAGAAATAAATTGATTAACTAACGTTTGTTTCTTCTTTAACAAATCTAAACTCTAAGATCCTTGAAACATTGCACACACATTTCACTTCATGCATTGCATATACATTTCATACATTGCATTCATATACATTGCATATGCATTTCATACATTGCATACACATGGCATCCAGTCATACACATTGCATAACAGGTTCACATGACGGATTTCTCATCTTCTCGCTGTTTATTTCAGTCAGAAGAGATGGAATCTGAAATGAGCATCAAGAATCTCGAAGCACAGAATGCCCAAGTTCAAGTGGCAATTCTGGAACTGGCAAAGGGGCAACAAGAACTGAAAGCCCTGATAATCAAGAAGAAAAAGAAGCCCAAAGGATCTGTAGGCTTGAGTCACCTGAAAAGGAAGATCAAAATCCCAGTCAAAAAGTTCAAAAAGCCACCGATCCCTGAAACAGTCGGTGATGATGAACAAGAAGACAATCAAAGCAACCAGGGTTCTGCTAAACCCTCTCTCTCTTCAAATGAAGAAGATGATCATTCTGAGGACGAATCGGATGATGAAAAATACCAACAGCTGGAAGACCGTATGAAAGCTATGGAGATACAAAAAATACCTGGCTTAGATTTCAATGATCTGGGGCTCATCTCGGATGTTGTTATCCCTCCAAAATTCAAAGTTCCTGTCTTTGCAAAATATGATGGAGTTTCTTGCCCGAAACTACATCTGAGATCCTATGTGAGGAAGATACAACCTCATACAACAGATAACAAATTGTGGATTCACTTCTTCCAAGAAAGTCTGTCGGGTACACAACTCGAATGGTACTACCAGCTGGAAAATACCAAGGTTCATACTTGGGAAGAATTAGCTGCTGCTTTTTACAAACAGTACCAATACAATGCTGATCTTGCGCCAACCCGTACTCAACTAAGGGGCATGTCTATGGGGCCAAAAGAAAGTTCCAAAGGAACACACACATTTGTGACTTTCTTTTTCTGAGAAACACACATTTGTGAGATACACGCCACATACTCACCAAAAACTTTAAGATGGTAGGTCTGTGGATTCTCTCACTTATAAATATTCAAGTCTCCACATTCCTAACTAATGTGAGACTTCCCCACACTACTCACACTTGTAATTCTTTTTCAACACCCCCCTCAAGTGTGAGTCTACCCACAATGTTTTTCCTCAAGTGGAAGCTCTTTCTTTCACATACACTTTTATCGTCATTGACACTTTTTAACGGGACACTCTTATCCACCACCATGTGGCAAGTACTTTCGATACAAGTAAGTCGGTGCCTTCACTCGAACCAATGACTCATGATACCATTTGTTAGGACAATTCAGGGGAGGTCAAACGATGAGAATTTTTGTACTTGAAGAATTACATTTTTTTGAACAACACACATTTGTGAGAGACACACCACATATTTCTCATCACATTTGTGAGCTATATTTTCATTGTATTTGAAATTAATACTTGGATCAATGCAGCATGCATTGAACATATTATTTGTCTATATTTTTTTATTATGGGAATGTCTTTGATCTATAATACAATTTTATAGTTGAAAAATTAGATATGACTAACAAGATATTGCATGAATATTTTATTAGTTATTTGTAAAACTCGTTTATTTTTTTAAAATCAAGTCTTATCTATTATTTTATATTTTTTTAATTATTTAAACAAGTCAATCATATTTTTTTAAATATTAACTTAGTTTATTAGAAAAAATTAAAATGACTGAGCCAAATTCCACAATATATTTCATTTTAAATTGCTAATTTTTATTTATTTATATTATATTTAAATACAATAAAGTAAATGAACGTAATTGTGCATAGGAATGATTTTGAATAAAGCAAAAAGACTTTAAATCAAAAGTCTTAGTAAAAATATGTTCAATTTGGCCCGGTTTCATCTTTCACAATTATGATTTGAGAGAGAATTCAAATTATATAATGTTAAATTTATTTTTCCGAATTAAATTAGGAGATTTAATAAATTAGATACTGATTGTAAAAACTAATAAAAAGAAGAAAGCTAAATTTGAATGCTCTTAATACCATTTTCACAAAATTAGTTAACCTTAATGTATTTATCTATTGTTATGTTTTTGTTTTTTTCTTTCTTCTAAATTTTTATTACTAAAGATAATTTTATTCAAAAACTAAACATGTATATTTTTTTATTAGATCCAAATTTATAATTTTGTCTTGTTTTATGTGAGAGCAACACTTGGTTATTATTTTTTTATATGCACAAACATGTAAATAAAAAGGATAACACAAAGAATAAGTTAAATAATTATATTTTTTAAGATATTTAATATATATATATATATATATATATATATATATATATATATATATATATATATATATATATATATATATATATATATATATATATATATATATATATATATATGTTACATATATTATATTTGTGTGTTTTATTTTATTTGGAATTGTAATGAAACTAGTATTGCTCTTTATTTGGCCCGTGTTAATTTTGTTTTCACTTGCTTCTCTTTTCACAAAGTAAAATTAAGAAATCACTATTTCAAAATGGTAAATTGGTTTAATTTATTAAAAAAATATTAAGAAATTTTATTAATATATTATTAAATTTAGTATTTACTAAATTTTGAGTGATGATAAATTAAAAACAATAGATATATTCAATGTACAGTTTTGTCAAGCAAAATACAATTCGGTAAAAAATGATAAAGTAAAATACAATTAAAAATGATATATTATTAAAATATAATTAGCATAAAAGTTCAACTAAAGCATCATATTTTATAAATTTGAGAAAGTATATGGTAAAAGAATTTAATTTTTACAAAAAGTTTTTTTTTGACAGATTTTTTTTTTTTTTTACAATAAGTTAAAAGCTAGAATTTTAAGATAAAAAATCTTTATCTACCATACTCCATTCAGAGTAAATGCTAATAAAACATCACATTTGAAAATGACTCATTTCTACAACATTACCGCACAATAACATTCAAGTTACAACTTACAAGTGTCTATTTTCAATTTAATAAAAATTTCTGAGTTCCAATTAAATTTTTAACATGTAATATGTTAAAAAAAATTATAAATAATTTGTCGCTTGTTATAATCCTATAAAATTTAGAAAATTAGTCTCTACAATTACGTGTAAAAAATATTTATTTTATATATAAAAATATTAAAATATTTTAAAATAATTATATTAAAATTATATTAAAAGATTTATCGACATTTTACTTCGTTTATTTTAAAAATTAGTTTTCTTATTTTTTTCTTTTACTTTAATTTCATAAGTGTTATTCACCATTCTATTTGGTTAAATTTATTGGGATAATCATATAGGGGGTGTTCAAAACCAAACCAACCCAATAAAAAATCGCAAACCAAACCAAATCGAAACCGCAAAAAACCGCATTTGGTTCGGATTAGTTTGGGTCATTTTTTAACAAAACCGCATAGTTCGGTTCGGTTTGCGGTTTGTATTTTGTAAACCGAATCAAAACACATTATGTTACAACCTAAATTTTACTTAACTCACATCCAACCCAAACTTAAACCTATTATATATTAGCCTTATGATTACGAACAATTTTCTCATTCTTACACATATAATTTCAGTCCCGATCTTCTCAAATCTCTAATAACATTATCGCACATTCTTTGTCACATACATCTTCTCTCTTCTTCTATAATCTCTGTACTCTCTTCTATTCTTTCTTTTTCAATTTCTCATTTTTATGTAAATGTTCTGTATTTCAGTTTCGTTTTTATCGCACATCTTCTTCTCTAATCTCTCAACACTTTTTTTTCTTTTTCACCTTCACTAATCTTTCGTCTCTTCTATTTTTTGTTTCATTATGATAATTTTTATATTATTTTATGCTATTATTTTATGCTTAATATTCCACTTTTGTCTAATTTAATTTTTTCATATTAAATGGAAAATTGTTGTCAAAATATGACTGAGTTTTGTTGTTATTTGATAGTGTATGAATGTCTAAATACAAAATTATGTTGTTATCTATATGTGTATGTATGACTCAATAAAATATTTGTAAAAAACCGAATCAACCGAGCCGAACCAAACCGCATTAGTTTGGTTTGGTTTGGTTCGGATTTTTTTAAAAGCCAACCGAACCAAACCAAACCGCACTATTTTTTCTCTTGCGGTTTGGATGAATTTTTTCGTCAAAACCGCCCAAACCGCACCGCGAACACTCCTATAATCATATCACTATTACTATTATATTTAATTCAATAGTTATGTTTTATAAAAACTAATTATTAGGATAATATGTTTATATAAACTTATGACGTCAGCCATAAAGTATAATTTGGAAATTAAATTGATATAGAAATGGAAGCTCAAATTTATGAAAAATTAAAATTGAAATAAATATAAAATTAGTTTTTTTTAAAAAATCAAAACTTCTTTTTTTTAATAGAAAAATTACGTTCATTTTCCTTAAAATTTATTAAAATGACAAAACACTTCTTCTATTTTTAAAAGGAAAAATTTTAAATAGAATTCTTTAGGTGGTTTATACAATTTTTCAATAAAAATATGAATTGTGTATAATTTCTTTTTATACATATGTAATTTTCTCTTATTTTTAATCCGTAAATAATATTTAAGTGAACTTATCATATTTTTATTAAAAAATAGTATAAATAATAAATAAGAAATTGTATTTAAATTTTCTTCTATTTAAAATATATTATAATTTTTTTAAAAACTGTATTTTTTAATTATTAAATCATTAATAAAAAATCAACATTTATCAATAGGAAATTTCAATAACAAGTAAAATTTTATAATTATAAAAAAGATAGATATTTGTCTATTTGAAAAGAATTTATAAAAAGTTAATATATATTTTAAAATTAGATTGTTTATCTGTCTTACTTTATTCAATTTTAAAATATGTGAGTATATTTTTTATTTTTAATAAAAATAGAAAGATATATTAGTTTGACCAAAAGAAAAAAAAAAGATCAAATCAATTAATTATATTTTTATCTTCTATATATTAGTTTAATTTTTTCACCTAAAACATTTAATATGGTCTCTCTTTTTTTGACACAATTTAATATAGTCACTATCACTAAAAATATTAACATCTAAATCAAAAAATTATTTTTTCATAGACAAATATCTATCTTTTTTATAATTATAAATATGTATTTTAAAATGGATAAAACTTAGGTACAATTCTTTAGATGTGGTTCTTACTATTTTCCATTAAAAATATGACAAATATACGTAAATATAATTTAGTGAGTGAAAATAGGAGAAATTTGCATACATGTAAAATGAAATTATACACTTGTCATATTTTCATTTGAAAATAATAAGAACCACACCTAAAGAATTATACCTAAGTTTTGTCTTTTTAAAATTAGATTGTTTATATGTCTTATTTTATTCAATTTTGAGATATGTGAATATACTTTTTCTTTTTAATAAAAATAAAAAGATATAAAATAAATTTTACACATGAATCATAACCGTTAAATTTTTATAGAAGTTTAATTTTTTTAATCACATATAAATTATAACTTATAAATAGATGTGATGTATTGACGGTATAAAATATTTTTACACCGACAATGATTAACAAATAATCTCTTCCCAATAAATAAATTATGAATGAAATAAATTGATATTTGAAATAATAGAAAACAACTTTAATTTGTTTGGTTTTACCAAAACAAAACAAAAAACCAAATCAATCAATTATATATTTTTCTTCTATATATTAGTTTGATTTTTTTCACCAAACACATTTAATATGGTCTCTCTTTTTTTAACACAATTTAATATAGTCACTATCACTAAAGATATTAAAATCCAAATTTAAAATTCATACAAAATTATTTTTTTGTGTGGGTTAGAAAATCTCATCACAAAACTTTGTGGGTAAGAAAAAACTCAATTGTAAACATTTATTAAATTATTAATAAAATCATATTTTAACAATTTTTATTTTTTTTATTTTTTTCTATCTATATATATAATCTTAAATATTAGTATTTGCCACTCTGTTATGTTATTTTCTCTCTTCTTCTCAATCCTCACATAACCGTTCGCCGGAGCAATCCTCGCCGGAGCTCCGGCAATGCTCTTCTCACCTTGAATTCTCCACTAAATCCACCATTTCTCAGTGATGGGAATCCCATGGGACGATATCGTCGTGATCCAGCACGCCAAGAACACGAACGAGCCTACAATTGTCACTGTCAATTGCCCCGATAAAGCTGGTCTCGGCTGTGATCTTTGCAGAATCATCCTTGAATTCGGTCTTCGTATTACCAGAGCCGGTATCGCACTTTTCTCATCTCGATTTCTTCGATTTTTTTTTTCATTTTTTCTTCATTTTGGTTTTGTTTACTTGCGAATTTTGTTGTGGAGTTTATAGTTGTTGGAAATTGTTTTGAATTCATTCAACTTTGATATATAAAATTCCAGAAATGTGGAAGTTCAATGTTCTCTGTATGAGACAGTGATATCACAGTAACTGATTATTTATGTGATTTAAGTGTATTAATGAGAGAGATTGATGAATGATGATTAATATTAATTATTTTTAATTAGAGAAAATGATGGATTAAGAGAGATAGAGACAAAGTTAGAAAAGTATAGGATTCAAAGGTAGAGAATCCTGATCTGGAATATGATGTATCAGTTCTGTAAAATAAAGTGAAAATATATATGGGTTGTCGAAATTCAACTCATTTATTTTTACTTATTTTGATTAAAATGACATCAATCGTTACCGTCTCATTCGCCAGTAAGAAGGGAGAACTGTGAGCTCCTCTCATAATTTCACGTTCGAATCCTGTTAGGTACTAACAATTCTTGTGTTGGGCCGACCGGTACCGGCTTTAAATGGGCCCTGCAAGTGGATGGTGAGACTAGTCTCCCAAATTAGTCGTCATAGGACCAGCTACTGTGTTTAGTCTCCCAGATTAGTCGTCATAGGACCAGCTACTGTGTTTAGTCTCCCAGATTAGTCAGTCATAGGACCAGATACTGAGTTTTCAATGTTTAGTCTCCCAGATTAGTCGTCATAGGACCGGATACTGAGTTTTCAAAAACAAAGTTTTTTGTGTTTATGGCAATTTTTAGTTATTAGTCTATTATAGAACCAGTGTTATCAAATATCGGCCATGGAGGGACTATGGCGGATATATGTGGTGGTTTTTGGGCTCGCTGCAATGGTAAATATGAGCCGCTATTGCGGGTTTTTCCACCATAAACTGCTCTAGGACAGCGCTACCAAGCGGCTTTTAAGGTGGGATTTTGGCTCTCCGCCATAAGCAAGACTGCCTAGAACCTACCTTTTTTCCAATTCCTTTTATATTTGCTTGTTTTATTTTGATTTAATATTTTTTTCTTTTAAGTTTTAGAAAAAAAACCAGTGCAAAGTTTAATTCTTTGGTTTATTCATGATTTGAAATTTGTAATTAGACTTTGTTGTTGTTTTTGGTCTGTTTTCATGAAGAATTTGATGTTGATGTAGATATTTCGACGGATGGAAGATGGTGCTACATAATCTTTTGGGTTATTCCACATCCTGATTCACTCAAAATTGACTGGGAAAGCTTGAAGACAAGGCTTCTTTCACCTTGTCCTTCATGTTTGTTTTCTTATCATTTCAAACAACAATCCGCTAATCCTTCACCAAATCAAATTTACTTGTTGAAGGTTTGGATTTTCGATCAGAAAGGATTATTATACGGTAACTAGTTATGTTAACACTTAGCACTATTCTCTTATGTTCTCTCTTTTGCTTTTTTTATCAGTAAGAATCGGACGCGTATCAACAACTTGCAGTCTTGCAGTTGATCCTAATGAGTGTTCTCTTTTTTGCTGTCATGTATTGAATGAAATACAGTATTTATTTTTTGTTCTATCTTTATAGATATCAACGAAATCTTGTGTAACCTCCAACTTACGATTCAGCGAGTTAAAGTGATGCCAACTCCTGATGGAAGGGCCCTAGATTTGTTCTTTATCACTGATGAAATGTAAGTGCACCTTTATTGGATTCTTATTTGTTAATATTTAGTTTATATTCTGATTCTGCTGGGTTCTCTTTACTATCACATCTATAAAGCAATGATATGATCGAAAAAAGTTAAATTCCTACATCTACCCAAAAAAAAGTGGATACTCACATCCTTGCAGCATAGCCTATCACAGTTCTTTTACACCAAATTTGTTTTAAAAAACAGGGAATTGTTTCACACGAAAAAGCGGCGAGATGATGTATGTGAATATCTTATGGAAGCTTTAGGAGAGAAATGTATCTCCAGCGAACTTCAGTTGGCTGGACCTGAATATGATGGACATTTGCAGGGGTTTTCTTCTCTTCCACCAGCTTATTCTGAAGAACTATTTGGTCCTGAGTTACCAGACAAGGTGTGGCTGCATCCTCTCAGTCAAGACATGACAACACTGAAGAAACCGAGTGTTACTGTTGATAATACGTTGAGCCCGGCTCATACCTTGCTTCAGATACAGTGTGTTGATCAGAAGGGCTTGTGTTACGACATAATGAGAATTTCAAAGGATTCTGATATTAAGGTATTTTGTCTCTGCATACTCTCTTCAATCATCGTACATGCATTTTTCGGATTAATTGGTATATTTATATTCGCTTTGCCCTTCTCAATCAGGTTGCTTATGGTAGATTCACTTCTAGTGTGAAAGGCTTTCAAAATATTGACTTATTTGTTCAACAAAAAGAAGATGGCCAAAAGATCATAGATCCTGAACGTCATAAAACTCTATGCGCTACCTTAAAAGAAGAGATGCTTCATCCTTTACGGGTAATTATAGTGAACCGTGGTCCTGATAGAGAACTACTGGTTGCCAATCCCGTAGAATTGTCCGGAGGGGGAAGGCCTCGTGTTTTCTATGACGTTACGTTGGCCTTAAAAGCATTGGGAGTATTCATTTTCTCGGTAAGCTTTTATTAAAGTTACAGTTCAATATGATCAAACATGCGTTGTTGACTTGTTGTCAAACAGCGGCGATATCGCTATAGTTTAACAGATTTTGATGATTTCACTACGATGATATCTTAATTTTACCATAGGCTGAAGTTGTTAGACATTCGACGCAAGAACGCCAGTGGGAAGTCTACAGGTTTTTGTTGGAGGAAAGTCGGGAATTTCCATTGGATAGCAGTAAAGCGAGAAGTCAGATCGTGGACAAAGTTAGAAGAACATTGATGGGTTGGTAATTTGGTTCAGTTCATATCAAATAAAAAACACTGTTTGAGTATTTGTGTTGCTGTCATTTAAATTTGGTTTAGGTATTAGTTATCTAACTAATCATGTAAATGTAAATTTGGCACTGTGGTAGATGATTTTATGTTTCTTTTCTTTGGCTTTAGTGAAATGTTTTCTCTATATTGGTTTTCTTTACGAGCGTGTTAGACCAGTGTTTTTAAAATCGAACCAGCGAGCGTGTTAGTTGAGTTTTTAATATGGAATCAGAATGATAGCCATGATTCATGGCCGAACTCATTCCTCCACCACTGAATTCCTGAAGTTTTGGTGCTTCTCTGCACTAGCAAGATGAAGATAGATATGCTGCGAAAATCAATCCTGAGAACTTGCCTGCCTTGGCGCATGCATGATCAAATGCTTCTTTCTTGTATTCAATCGACACTTTCGAGCAAAATTCTAGCTCGTGTTCTTTGTTGCGCACATGCCCATGAACTCTAGGATCGCCACTTCGCTTAATTTCATAAACAAACCCGTGGTAAGACAAGACGTCTCTGTATTGAACTTCGGTCTAACACACTTGTTAACGCCACAGATCATGATTACCTTCTTCACATTCTAAAACTTTTAGTTGCACTTCCTTCCACTGGAAATCAAATTCCTCACAATCATCATATTAATGTCATCTTGGAAAGTTTACCTTTGGAATTCGCTCCTGTTGTTTAAGTTATCTGGAATCATATTTGATGTAATTGATCTTGAGGAAGTTGAAATCCTTCTTCTAGCTCATGAGCTTTGATTAGATAAATTCAAGAAATATTATTGTTGAGTTACGCCTTTGAATCTTACTCGCACGTCATCTACACCAGTCCTCTCCAATGTTTTTGGTTTGTCAGATTTGCTCTAAGTTTGGTCATACTACTATCTTGTGTTGACACATGTTTAATCAACAATTTCAACCACAATCAAACTCATCACACACTAGATCTCCCTTTACTCAAGCATGTGATTATAGTAATGCATATTATGCATCCCCGAGCATGGCTTTATCAATCTCCCAAGACTTAAGTTATGCCTCAATCTTATGCTCGTCCAACCTCTACATTTGGAAATCCTCCCAATGCCTATTGACCAACACACCACCCTCTACAATTGGTTCAACCTCCGCGGACTGATTTAGTGGTAAAGACTTAGATTTTGACAATGTACTCCTCTTAAAATTTTAAATTTAAATTCCGCTTAATGAATAGTGAAATTAATCCTCTTAAATTAGTCGATTGCAAGACTGTATATCAAGATTTAAAAAAATAATCTTACAAATGATACATTTTGTAACATCGCTAGTTTTTATAAAATATGTTTTGGTATGTTTATGGCTTTATGCATAACTATATTTACCATATAAAATATTATCTATTATTTTAAAAATAATTTTGTATTTATATGCAGAATATCAATTATTTTGATATTTGTGTGAGCTTATGATGAAATGTGTTTTATAATATTTTATTTACTTTTAAATAATTATTTTATTATGGTTATTTTTATTAATCTATAAAATAATTATTTAAATGTATAATTGATATTTTTGAATTTTATTTTAGTTATATAATTATTAAAAATGAATTTATGTAAGTTTTAGGTCTTTAAAATATATAAAATAAAATTTTAGTCTTTTACTTTGTACTCACCCCCCTTTATGAAAATTTAACTTGTCACCCCCAAAATTATACTTGGCACTCCTTAAAATGACCTAAATGTCCAAAAAAATATCCATTACCACATTTTAAGAAATTTACGTGAAACACTAGATTTTTCAAATCTTTGAGCGATACCGGAAATTTGGAGAGCGTACCGAAAATTTGGAAAAAACAAATAAGTTTCCGGTAGATTTTATGAAACTTCTGGTATCTTTATAAAATTATAAAAATACAGAAAATTTTGAAATTTTTGAAATTTCTATTTTTTTTTAAATGCTATTTTGCTTATATTTGTAATTTTTTCATCTAGTTTGTGAAGCTATGAAAAAGAAATACAAAGGTGGATGAAGTTTCCACAATAACTTCATACTTCTTCTTTTTTTTCATAGCTACGCAAACTACATGTATGATAGCCACGCATGCGCTTTGTTAAGGTGATGAAGACGAATATGAAAAAATCATGAAAACAAACATTTATAATATCAACATACAACAACAGTAAACCATTGATTTGGAGGTGGTCGTTTATAGGGAAAATTACTCAATCCAATTGTAACTTTTACGAGTTCAGAAAAAACTCTTTGTTTTACTTAAGTTAAATTTTATTTGGTGGGTAATTTTCTCTCCGAGGTTCCTTTCGCCTATTTTGTAATATGATTTTTAGAAATTTCGTTCTTCATCAATATAACTTGCTTACAAAAAAAAAATAGCAAAGCTTATGACGATGAAAAAGAGAAAAAATATTATGAAAATCATGTGAAACATAACAACAACATATACGAAAACGAGAAAATAAAAGAATACCTTCATGTATGAATAAAAAAGAAAAGCTAATGATGAAGAACAAGATTGACGGTTATTCTATAGAATAGGAAAGCTAATGACGAAGAACAAGATTGACGGCTATTCTGTAGAATAGGAAAGCTAATGACGGAGAAGAGAATAAATGGATGTTAGGGTTTTGTTGTGAAGGTTACGGTAATATTATCAAGAAGCATGAGTTTATTCGCTTATATATAGATAAACTTGTAACAATGGTTGTAAAAGAAAACCGTAGTGATGATATCCCTTTTTTTTTAACTAAATAAAAAAGAAAAGGTGCGTCTTAACGGTAAAGGAATAAAATGTTTTAGGACGTTGAGGTTCAAACTCATAAAAGCTTGCTTTTATCACCATGGTGAGTCTAACAACCATTATTGTATCCTAAGAATTTTTAATTTAAAAGTTGAAAATATTATGAGCGACTGAGAGTTGAGATGTCACCACGGTGTTTGGAAGAATTGTGGTGACTTGGGTATTGTTGTTTGCACGTTTTGTAGTAGTGTATAAAGGTTATTCTTCTTGTCAATTCATAGTACTCTTTGTGTTCATTTCTTTTCAGAGTTGCACTTGACATCACATAATATGCTCAGTCAATATCCAAATGTAATACAGTGGGTATTTCATTTGTTTGATCCCTATTAATGTTAAATGTGTTGTTGAACGTTTTTGGAATAAAATCTTCAACATGATAGTTTCTTAATCATATTTAAAATAGTACTACGGGAGATAGTACTAGGAATCACAAAAGACTCTCCATGATGAATCCACATAGTATATAACTATATATCCTTTTAAAAATTGTGACTGCCTTAAATGATCAAACATAACACTCTTACTTTGTGCTGTTTAAACCACGGTGTTTAGAAGGGCATATTACTACATAATTTTTTATGCATTCAAATGCAAAACTAATAGATTTTTTTATCCCTTACTCATATGCAATTGATGTTTGTGGATTCATATTCCATGACTTAACTTCTTTTTTTTTTAAAATAAAATATAGATATTGTCAATACAAAGCAATATAGTTATTAAAGCAAAACATGTCTATGACTTGTCTAGTACCACTTAATAAAAAGAAATCGCCACATATTTGCATAACACAGCAAAAACTGTGAGCATTAATAGTAAGCAAACACACTAAAGCTTACTTACACAAGACAAACATAAGAACAAGCTTCAAAGCTAATAAAATACTTTTAAGATAATGATAAAGATAGCCAAAATAAAAATCATAGTTAGAAAAGGAAAAGTAAAAACTGTGAGGAACTAATAAACTACATACAAAAAAAAATTAAGTGTTTCAAACACCATCAAATCTCCCAATCATAATTGTACATTAATCTAACCAAATACTAGACAGGTAAGAATAATACATATCTTAGCCTGCCATCATCAATCAAATATAAGTTTACAACTCTTTGGACAAACCGATAATTTCTGTAATATTTCATCCATTTTGTTTATACCTATAAAAGCGAAGCAGTGAATTGTCATGGTAACTAATACTTTTGAATTCCTCATAACATATTCTGCAAATTTAACCTCACTCTTTGTGCCTCTACAACTTCTAAGCAAACAAGTTCTGAGCCGAGATAAAACACATTCCGGAACAATCTTCGGGTCCTCCCATTTCTTGTCATTGATTCCATTTTCATTTTCTCGTTTCTATAACAATTCAAGTATTAATTACTCCATCCAAAACAAACAAGAGTTTAGATTTATAATGAGGCAAGATCGTCTATAAAACATACCTCGTGAATGATAAGATGTTGAAGGTTGGGACTCTGTTGAAGTATTTTTAGTATCCACTCCCACTTGGCCCCCCATCTTTCTTGAACGTTAAAAACTAGCTCCATTTGAGTTAGATTGTAAAACATGGGGATTTGGACAATCTCGAGTTGCGGTTTCTTGATGAATTACAAATCCAAAACATAAGAAACTAATTATTTTCATGATTTATAAAACTTAAAGTGACAAAATCGTACATACCTGCTTTACATTGAGAAGTAGTGCCCTAGAATGGGAGAAGAAAGAAATAAGATCAATGTCAGAAATATTAGCTCTCAGCAAGTTTGGAAAACAGTTAACAGTCCCTCTTGTTTTTGGAATAAATTTCCCCCCAAAAAATACTTCATCTGTTTGCCATTGCAATTCCTCTACAACGGGAAAGGCTAAGAAAAAGCTGATTATATGTTTCTCAGATCCGCCGAAATAGACAGTATCCAAATGAAGAGTTTTGATCGAAGAAACATCGACTTGAGGAACCTCTTCGTCGTTAATGTATATGTTTGTCAACTTGAGAACCGTGAGAGTCTTACAATTGAGTATGTCAGAAAGAGTTTTCGTCTTTAAAGGCACACACATCGGGTTAAGATCTAGGGTTTGAACACCTCTTTGTGTTGCTGAACTAATAAGGATATCGAAATTTTTGGGTTCCAAACACTTGAGGCGGAATAATAGTATTGGTAATTTGGGATCACGAGATTGCATGACTGAGTCAAGAACATGATCGGGGAATAAACGAAACATATCGAAAGTGGGGACAGAAAGCCATATTGGTTTCCATCTCTTGGAGAGGATGCTTGTTTTGACGGCTAATTTGGTTGAAAGAAAAGAGAGAATGTGAGACAGAATTGAGTCTGGAAGGTCGCTAATCCTATCTCCGGTTGAAATCGACGCCGGCAATCGCTTTAGCTTAGACATTGCAGTAGCAAAAGTAATAATGAATGGTTATGGTGTTAATAAAAAAACCATGAATGAGAATGAAGTGTTATAGTAGTGGGAATTTAGAGGCAATGTGGTTTTACTTTACAAACCTAATTCATCCTCTATGGATCTAAATATTGAAACAAATCTCCACTTAAACCCTAGGAGAAGGAGTCACAGGTTATTTAACGGTGTTGTTATTGTGATTGAGGGATGTTATTAGTTACTAATTAATAAAAATATAACAAAACTAATACCTTTTAAGTATGGTTGATAATCTATTATTTAATATAATAATTGAAATAACAATTTAAAACTATAGGTTTACTTTATATAAGGAGGACAAACCTAATTAAACTAAGTGGTGTACATCTAAAGTTTTAAAATCATTTTTTTAAACATAAAACTTCTCTTTATTATTCAATTCCTTCTTAAGAGTGTACTCCTAGACTGAGCACGTATTATCACCGTGATAAAAAATTCGCTCAAAGTTTTAAGCTCATTAACTTATTCAAAGAAATTCATATTAGATATTTAATAGTCAAACGAACCACTTATTTTATTCTACTTGAATAAGATGGATGAGATTAATACTTCACAAAAAATGCATTTGATAGAAAAGTCTAATTTTTCAAAAGAAAGATTAAACCAAAGTCTAATTTTTTAGAAATGATTGACTACTTTTGTGACAACCTTTAAATTTATTAATTAAGTTACATTAATAATTAATAAATTTGAGAATTTTTTCACCCACCTCCTAACCTTCTTAACCTTCTTGCTCACCCCTGGTGAATTTATAACACTACCCTTTGTTTCGAAAGTTCATTTCCGAAAAGGTACTTTTTTTTGAAAAAAAGGTGTTTTCGGAAATGAACTTCCGAAAACGTGTTTTTTTTAATATAAAATATTGATTTCGGAGATGCATCTCCGAAATAAAGTTACATTTTCAGAAAATGTGGTGTTTCGGAAGTTCATCTCCGAACTCACCCCCTTGGAGGAATTCGGAAATGCACTTCCGAAAAAAGGTCTGGACAGAAGAAAAATAACAAACAAGAAGGATTCGCTTTATTTAATCGGATGAAGACGATGGAGGAGACGCTGCAACAGGTTAGAAAGTCCTGATCCTCTAGAAATCCATACCACATTGTAACTTACCAACATAATAAACAACAACAAAAAACTTATGAGCAAACTATACTTACATCATAGTGGTGTAGATCCTTATCAGCCACTCGCAACTGAAAATGATTGGCACGAACTTGAATTTTCCTTCCCAATTTTCCTTCCCAATTTTCCTTCTGAGACGACGGAGCCGGCTATAGAGTAGCCTTCTGTTTAACTTCGGCAGTCAGGCTCTCGATGGAGATCAGAGCCGAACTCAAGGAAGCAACCGGCGCTGCGACAGATGGAACAAACGGCGCTGAAACAGATGGACGAACAACCGGAGCTGCAACAACAGACGGAGGAGAGGTAACCGGGGCCGGAGCATATGACGGAGGAGGTGGATGTCCGGAGGAAGAAGGATTGGAGGTACGTCCACCGCGAGAGCCACGACCACCACCACCACGGCCTGATCCTGCAGCATTGATGGATGATTGTTGAGAATGTGCAGGAGATGGTTGACTCCGGCGATTTTCGGGATGATTTCCTCCACCGCGGCGAGACATTGTGATGAAAGCAGTAACAAGAGATAGAAAACGTTAAAGCAAAGAAGAAGACTTAGGATCGAAAATGATTTGGGATATTTTGAAAGAAAAATGGGTGAGAAGCTTTTAAATATGAAAGTGTTTTAGAAGTTAACCGTCTGAGAGTGGTGGGGAGAAGGAAAAGGGAACTTCGAAATTTCAAAAGGTTTTTTATTCTTTTAAATAGGGCGTGGCTGTGGAGCTTCCCAATTTTTGTTACGTAGGCTTTTAAGTAGGAAAGTGTTACCACATTTCTTAGAAGGTAATCGTCTTAGAAGGCTTACGTAGGCACATGTGTCCACATTTCTTACCTGATCAGGGGACGTCATTACAAAAAAATCAAACAAAGGGGTGCGCTGGGAAAGTCAAAGTTCTATGTTTATAATCCAGAAGATGGATAGTGTTCGCGGCGATGAAATCCAAGAATCTACATATTGAAATCAGAACAATCCAAAAACTAAGATGATAAATCCAATACAAAAACACTGTGCGATACAATCCGAAATCAGAACAAAACAAAACAAAACACGTCAAACAAAATAAAAACACGTTATTTTGCCCGACGAGCGTTACAAAATACACATCAAACAAAATAAAAACACGTTATTCTTCCCGACGAGCGAACTCCTCCAAATGAAGATAATTATACCAATCCTCATCCCACTCAGTATCAGAACCATCAGCGTTGATCACGCCTGAAGACTGAGTCTGCACGTCCGAGCCATGGACCCCCGGGGGACGAGAAGCAGAACCAGTCAAAACCTTCTTCTTCTCCTTCACCTCCTTCACCTCCTTCACCTCCTTCTTTGAAGAACCCTTTCTTCCCTTAACGCCACCCATTCCTGCGTAAAAATGAAGAAAGAAAGGTCCATGAGACCTCCTTTTATAAAAGAAGAAAGGGACACAAACTTCAAAGAAACAGGCACAATAAACAAAGGCGTTAAAAATAAAGTACTTGCAAATTAAAACGGACACTCCCTACCCTCTCTAGAAGACGCAGTCCTGCGTGCTGGTTGATTGTCTGACATGTTCCTGTAAACAATTGAAATCGATTAATATGCGAGACAAAATAAAAAACAAAAAAATTTGAACTTCTGATACATTTCGGAAGTTCATTTCCGAAAACTGGGATGGAGGTGTTTTCGGAAATGAACTTCCGAAACACCCCTGCGATGGAGTTTTCTGCAACTTCCATGGCAGACCCCTAAACCAAACTTCAAACCAAATCAAAATGCTTCTAAACAAACTAAATACTACTAACAACCTAACCATATATCATTTATGCAATTAAAACCCTAAATAACATGCATTTGAATAATAGATCTAAAAATTTCAAAACTTACAAAGTGTTAGGATTGAGGGCTTTTGAATGTTGTTTAGCAGTGTGATTGGAGCCTTGATGCAGCTTTGGAATTCTGTTTGCACAAATTTTCGCCTTTGCCACTTTTTGTTTTGATTTAGGGTAAATGATTGGAGGAGGGGGAGTGTTTTGATAAATCTGCAGAAATCGCAGTATTTCGGAAGTGAACTTCCGAAATAATGTTTTCAGAAATGAACTTCCGAAATAAGTCAATTTTTTCAAAAAAAAGACGCTTTCGGAAATGAACTTCCGAACCAGGAGTATTTTGGAATTTTCGCTGGGGATGACCCCCATAGGGAGGTGGCTAAAGAAATTTTCATAAATTTTGACATCTATTTTTTCAGTAAAAATAAAATATTATTTACGCACAATATAAACACTAATCTTTCAAAATAGAAAGAACATCAATCGACCGTAAAACTTTCTCTTAAAAAATTCAACACTGTTATATATTTATAACTGAGAACGAATTCAATAATTTTTACATCTTCATTAATCATCCTTAACCAAATTTACTATTTATTTGAACTCGATTAAACATTAAAATGGTTGTTGCAAAAGTTATATAATTTTTGCTGTTCAAATATGACAGCTGATCATTAAATTATTTAGAATATTTTTTGATGACTTTATGATTATTTGTTAGCAGCCACTACCTCACTCACTCTCTCTCCATCATGGTCAACCTAAGACAACCATTCTAAATGTAAATAATTCATCCCCTTTGGAATTTTTTTTGAAAGATTTGTTTCTAGTGTAGTTTTATTATTTAAACTTGTTGAGGTTGAACTTTGTTATTTTAATACAAGTTGATTAGATTATTAAATTTTGTTCATGTTGGTTAACTATAAAATAGTATATACAAATTTGTTTTTTATTTCTCTTTTATATGTGTAGGTAGATAGAAAAGATAAAAGACATAAAAGTTAAATATTTATAATTTAAGCATGGAAAAAAGTCCTGGTCCAGAAAAACTGCACCAGTCAACAATGAAATCATTGATTTTCACAGTTATTTATACTAAACTCATTGTTCACTCCTTCCACTTCATTTCTAAGTTTAACCTCTCAGAATCGCTTAAACTCAAAATTCAATTAACTTAATTCAAAAATTCAAAAATGTGTACCTTAGAAAAGAAAGGCAACATCTTCATCCTAACACTAACCGGAACCACCGACCACCTCCTCAACCCCACACTTCTCACTTCCATCAAATCCGCCCTCCACCGCGTCCGTCAAGAAGCCACCACTTCCTCCGCTCTCATAACCACCGCACACGGCAAATTCTTCTGCAACGGCTACGACATCGACTGGGCACAATCCATCACCGACCGTATAGTCCTCATCGATGACCTCCTCCGTTCCGTCATCTCGGATCTCATATCTCTCCCCATGCCTACCATCGCCGCCGTTACCGGTCACGCTTGCGCCGCCGGTTTCATCCTCGCACTCGCTCACGACTACGTCTTGATGCGATCGGATAGAGGTTTTCTCTACATGAGTGAACTGGACATCGATCATGTTCTTCCGGCTTACTTTATCGCTATTGTTGAGGCTAAGGTAGGTGACGCGGTGGCTCGTCGGAGGATTGTGATGCAGGCGGAGAAGTTAGGTGCTAAGGAGGCGGTGAGGTTGGGGATTATCGACTCGGCGCATGATAGCGCGGAGGAGACGGTTAAGGCGGCGGTTAGTTTGGGCGGGGATTTGGTGAAGCGTGGATGGAATGGACACGTGTATGCCGATAATAGGAAGAAGTTTTTGAGTAATGTGATTCGGGCAGTTGAAGACAAAAGTGAGAGAGCCATTGAGTCCAAGCTTTAGTATTTTGGGCTTCTTCGTTGGACTCAGTTCACTTTTCACTAAATTTGGGCTTTTTGATGGGCTCAGTTCACTTCGATATATTTGGGCTTTAATAGTGTATGTGTACTACGATATATCATATAGTGAAAAAAAATAAAAATAAAGAAATAACTTTTTTTATCAAATATAATACATGAATCTTGCTATATGATTTATAATTTTCATCAAATTCACAACTTCAATAAACAACTAGTTCCATCACACTAAAGTCATTAAACTAATTAGCCTAGTAAAAGAGAGGTTGATGAGTCTCGATGTTAACTCTGATGGAACAATTTCTATTCTTAAAAGGATGTTATGTTATTCTTAAGGATATGAAATTCATGCTTGTCAAAGTCTTTCTATTAAAGGTGAGTCACAACTCTTCACATTTCGAACAGAACTAGAAATATGTGGAGATGGAATGACCTTGAGTTCTGATGCAGTGTAGTGAGTTTTATGTACAGAGATTTAGGAGTGGGCCTTCGAGGCTAGCACTCTAACACACAAGTTAGTGAATGAGTGAAAAGGTAATTTGCATGTGTAAATGAGAGAATACCTAAAATGATGTGTGCTATACTTTATATAGTGTCGGCAATTAGAGTTGTTCTCGTGTGATCTGAAGTCTTATGATGGGGAAGTTGCCCGATTATATATGACGGTGGATAATCCACTGAGGGCGAGGATTAGGTCGGGTTTCTTGGCTATGACAGCTCACAGTCATTAATTCCTTAATACACAAGTTCTTAGATTGGGCCTCATCTTGACTAGGCTTTATTTTCCTTGGGCATATGTTTGGCTCGCAGTAGTTGCCCCCAAAGTCAGTCATTGCATAGGCACTGAGAGATTAATTAGAGTATTAGGTCGTTGGCCCACTCGTTCGTGGTCCTCGTGGCAGATTCCTATCTTGTAAAAGTGGAAAGGCTTAAATAGTTAGAGCAAGTAACCTCGAGAATATGAGTATTAATGCAAGTTTTGTCACTAAAATATTTTGCATGGATATTTTATCACGTGGCTCTAGACTCTTAGGGTATGGGTGATGTTGCGCTTTAAGGTGTTTAAGTGCACTCGAGTGTTGTTGTGATACCGAGAAGAATCTTATTTGTTGATTTTTTTTACTGTAATTCTTCCTTAGTTTTAGGCTATTGATTCGTCTCCCCCGATCTTTTATATAAAGTTAGTCTTACTTCTTAGGTTGCAATTCATTACAAATAGTGATAAGGAAGCTAGAAAGAAACTTGATTTCCGGGGCCATTCCACAACTTATGACGAACATTTTATTTTTATTGACATTAGGGGGAGATGGTTTAAAAGGACAAACCAGGCATTGACATTGCTTTCTGATGCCACTCAGTATTTTTGGGTGGATGTGGAATTGGGGGGGACAACTTCCATTTTCGGTAGTGTCCAAATTTTAGAGGGTGCCCATCAAGATGATGAAGGTAAATATGAAGATGATGAAGTTATGTAATAAGTACATTTGATGGTGATCTCCTTTCAAGAAGCAAGTGCAATGTGCATGGTTCAAACCATGCCACGGACAATTTTTAGTTTTTTTTACCTTTAATTTTTTTAAAAAAAATAATCAACTTGGTAGTCGAGATCATTAAAAAATAAAAAATAATAAAAATAAAAGCTTGCCGCGTTAGTTATTCTGAAATTTATTTTACATGGTTTTTTCAAAACTCACCTATATGACACGAGGAAAATACCTATTAACTCTAATAACTTTTACTTTGAATTTATAGTAATTCTGAATGTATCAATATTTAATAAGGATATTTGAGTAAAATGATTATTATCTCTCTTCTACTTATGCATATTTTTATATCTATACGAAATGGTAATAACCATTATAAATTTACACACAACTATGAGATCCATAGTTCAAACTATGATAGTGTTGGCGTTCAACCTAAAAATATCAGCCTTTTGTTAGTAGGGTCGTCTTTGAGGGCGTGCAAGACAGGCTACCACACATGGCCAGAAATCCAACACGCTTAAAATATGGCCAAAAAGTCTCATAAAATATTTGTCATGGTTAAATCATGACATACACAGAGCCTCCGAAAACATGAGACGACCATGTTTGCTAGTTGAGTTAGGATTTCTAGGCTATTTTTTTAATGTATGAAATAGTTGATTATGGCATAGAGGAGTATTAGTTTAAAAATCGGTAAGTATGATTTGGTTTTAGAAGAAAAAATCATCGTTTTAATCTATAAAAATGCAACTCAGTATTACAACAATTCTTGAATATTTCAAAATTGAAAACACGTGCATAAATATTTATGTTATTAGAGATTTTGGTACTAAATATGTTTTTAGACAATTAATTTAATATTCAATTTAATTAATTAATTTCATAAAATTTCTAACCAACAGTGACATTACAATCACAATTTCAATATATTCAGATACCATAATGGATTAGATTTCAGATCTTCAAGAGGAGTGTACTCATTGATCTTAAATTCAATTGAGGGTTTTGCATCATAAAAGTATACATTTATGACATGTTAAATGATGTTCATTATGATGTATTGTGATTTGGCATGAAACAATGAGACAAGTGCCTTATATTTATAGTAGTTGTAGAAAATTATAGACCTCGGAAATTCTATCTTGTACCAGGGGATGTTCCAGAAATGCATCTCTGGTACCACCCAGTTATCTTAATTCGACGATGTATTTCCGGAACCTCGCAAAACAAAATGAAATTTTGTTCTAGACAGAAACATAACATGTAATAAATGCATTATTTTTTGGCAAACTTCAAAATGTATATATTAGAAATCATTAACATTAATACAAGATTACATATAATAAGATGATAAAGAAAAACTAAAATGAACCAAAAGACTTGTCGTTGGCTAATAAATAAACTATACCTTGAACTTCAGCTTCTTATGCTTCTTTTAATGTGATGAAACACAAGAATGAAGTTTTTGAGTGAAAGTCTTGATTGAGAATGAAAGGGTTTTTGGGAAAGGTTTTTAGAAACAAATATGTATGGGGTCTGATCATCCAGGTGACTGTATTTAGAAAATTCACGTTTGATATTTTCGGAGATCCATCTCTGAAAAAACTTGACATGCAAAGGTGACATATTTGCAAATTTTCGGTTCAAAATTTTGAAAATACATTTTCGGAAACTTCACTAAAATGCTCATTCAATAATACATTTGAAGCCTTTATCCAAAGATACATCTCCAAAACTTTATTTTGTTTAACAATAAAATGACATTAATTTTATGCATTATTAAATTATGAAAATGATACGTCCAAAAATAGATATCTGAAATTATAAAAATATTTTTTATTTTTGATATGATTCTTTTCCACCTCATAAAGTCGCTAAGATGTCCCCTAATTTTTTCTCACTTTTTGCTAATATTGATATATCAAAAATGAAATCAAAATATCAATATGCCACAAATTGAAAAAAAATCAAAGTGCCACTATTAGCAAAAAATATCAATATGTCTTCAATCACCCTTCCAACGTATCTTCTTATCAAAAGAGATGCTCTACTGTTTTTTTAGGGAACAAAGCCTCTGATGAAGATCAAGATTTGGAACATGCAGACCTTTGAGCAATCTCAAAGGTTTTTGATCCGCTGGCTAGAGGGAGACATTTTGGAAGGTGAAAAGATAAGGAGAATTGATAGGCAAGTTACGGTGTCCAACCCTAACGGAGTAGAGCGTTCTTGGAAACCTGTGAAAAGCGACGCTAATGTCCTTATAATGATGCTTGGACCAACCGATATTGTGTTGTTGGTTGTAATCTCTTAGTTATGTTGATTTGTGTAGCTATTTTATTTGTTTATCGTGTTGTTGTTTTTTGTGTTGTAGTTTTCAGTGTTCTTATCTTTATTTCATTATCATCGAATGTTGCTATTTATAATTGGAACGAAAGATGGATTAAAAAGACATTATATTTTTGTCAAAAAAAAAGACATTATATTACATTGCAAAAGTTATGAAGTAAATATTATGGCCTATTAGACGGGCCTGCTAGATTTTGACATTTACTCTGAATATGACCTACTTCACGACAGATCCCAAACATTCTCTTTTCCTTTTCCACATCATCCATTTCGATTCTAATCCGAGTACTATTTGGGCGTCCTCTTTTATTCTTCCACGTATTCTCGTCATGACAAAGAGTAACTCTTTTATATCACGGCCAATTTTCCTGATGTGGAAGTGCAAGGAAGCTTTCTTGGTAGACTTTAAAAATATTGTGAATCTTGAACACGTCTGGTATATGAATGGTGTAGTATTAGCGTATACTTGCACATGCTGCGATAACATGGGAGCAAGCCAAATGAAACACCTGAAATTTTCCACAATCACGCATTCGCTTCCTCAGATCAACGCTGAAGTACCTAATGGTCGACCATCGTTTTGGTTTATTATTTCGGCCACCATAAAATAGAATTTCTCCTGGTCGAACTGCATGACATTATGATTGCTTGCTTTATTGACTTATTCAGCTATTCCCTTGATGCAATTATTTGTAAATGTTTGACTTGATGCCAAGATCTTTGTCCATTCATGGCCGTGTTTACCAAATAACGCTCCCATCCAAAAATATGTAGCCTTTACCAAAGAAGATATTGGAAGGTTTTGGGTTGCCTTTAGCACAGAGTTCATTGCTTCGGCCAGGTTAGTCGTATTATGTCCCCAGCACTGTCCTATGTTTATCTTTGCAATCCACGCTTTTATGTATGAAACAATACACCCATATTTTCCTGTAATATGAGTGATGATAACCTTTACCTTAAGCGATGGACCGCTACTAATGAGATCCCTGATGTAGTAACTGATCATTTCTGAATTAAGTTGTCTATGGTCTTATGACATTGAAGTCGTCGTGCAAATATGTGGTCCATAAATCTTACCGATCGTCAACTTCGAGTTCTTCTTATGAATAGAAGCTATACATTTAAATGGGCATTCTAGATTCCTGCATTTGATTACACACCTTTTGTTGTCAAATTTATACACCAAGTAGTCAATATTGTTGGTGATATGTCAATGTTGTATTGCAGTAACACACACCTCCTTGTTTTCAAACTCCATTCCTGTCTGTAACTTGTCACTGGTATGACTTAATGTGTAGTTTCCAAAAAGGGAATTGGGTTGTGCAGCCTCTAAACATATATTTTGCATGTGCACCACTGGAGCATACAGACTAGTCGATTGTGCATTAATAGTATGCAACGGCACAACGATATCTGCATAATTCTCATCATCATCATTGCCACCAAAAAGATCTTCATTATGTAATTTATGGAGTTCATCGTCACTGTATTCACACACTTCTGTAAACTCGGTTTTTTGAGGCGAACTGACTCCTTGCTCTTTTTTTTTGTTTTTTTTTATTTTTTATATTTTTGCAAGAGTCGCCACCGACTTTTATTTTGTCCAATATTTAGGAAAGACATAAAAGAACAGAAAAAAGACCTTTTGACAGATTTTGGGTTCGGGGGGTTGGTTATACAAAGGGAAGGTTTTAAGCACCCTTTGTATCCATGGTTATCCATGGGCTCTTAATTGCTTAGCTCACTTTTTTAAATGCTTTGTTGATTTGAAAATAGAAGAAGTGAAGATGGACAATAGGTCACATAGGTCTCTGAAGAGTTTCACCGGGAATAATGCCCTTCAAATACCAGATGAAAGTTTTGAAAATAGATGAGAAGTTTTGAAAATACGTTGTTTGAAAATGAAAGTGTTTGAGCAAGCAATTAGGAGTTATCTACTCTCAATTTATAAGATCTTTCCTATGCATTTAATACTTTTCTTAAATGATGGTATGATTAAAAAAAAAGTAATAAGAGGGAAAACCATAGAGGTGCAAGTGTGCAAAGTGCTTTTTTTAAAAGTTTTTTCTTGATTATTAATGTTTTAGCTCAAAGGTAAAAATATGGTCCAAGTGGACAAAAGGAAGATGACGGAAACATAAACAATGCGTCCAAATGGACAAAGAAAAAATAGCGGAAGCATAAATAATATGTCCAAATGGACAAAGAGAAAATATCGGAAACATAAATAATATGTCCAAATGGACAAAGAAAAATAGCGGAAACATAAATAATATGTCCAAATGGACAAAGAAAAATAGCGGAAACATAAATAATATGTCCAAGTGGACAAAGAAAAATAGCAGAAATATAAATAATACGTCCAAATGGACAAAGAAAAAATAGCAGAAATATAAATAATGTGTCCAAATGGACAAAGAAAAAATAGCAGAAATATAAATAATATGTCCAAATGGACAAAGAAAAAATAGCAGAAATATAAATAATATGTCCAAATGGACAAAGAAAAAAATAGCAGAAATATAAATAATATGTCCAAATGGACAAAGAGAAAATAACATAAACATAAATATGATGAATGATAAAATAAAGTATAAAGCAAGAAATATAAAGAACAATATAATAAAATGCGGAATTTAAAGTTAATTGTTAGTATGTTAGCACGCGAATCATCTTGAAGCTAATCAAGTATATCCACGATGTTAGTGAAGATCGATGGTGAGTGAATGATGATCTCGGACTTAAAGTTAATGAAAATTTATCAGAAGCTTGATAGAATCATAGCGACTACACGATAAATTTCCAAAAGTCTTAAATCATCTGCATACAATCTCTGTCATATTTGATCTTTTATTCTGATTCGGGACAAAGGAAAAATATAAGAAATAATATCAAATAATATACAAAAATAAATATAAAACAAATTAAACTTAATTCATTCTTTTTGTGATTTTTTTGGAATTGATTTTAAGTTAATTAACAAGCTAATTAAACAAATAATTATACAAATAATTAAACTTAACAAGAAAAATATTATTTTATATGTCAAAAAATAGATTATAAAAAATATAAACCTAAATCTAAAAGGAAAATATTTTTGGAGTTTTTTGATTGGTTGAAAATGATTAAAAAAAGCAATATTTACATAATTACTAATTAATTAAGCAAAATAAATTAATTATGAAAAGAAATAAAATATTTTTATGTTAAAAATTAAATAAACATTTTATCAACTTAAAACTAAAATTAAAACATTTTTTTTGAGGAATTGAAAATATGCATAAATATGGAGTTTTTAATTCATGAACTCCTAACACTACTACATATTAAAAATTACATTGTACTTACTCTATGATGTCCCAAGAGTGGAATAGAGTGATTGAAATTGATTGAAAGTGGCTATTTGAATGAGCCTTGATTTTTACAAGTTTCTTGAAACTTTTGCAAAAAATATAAACTTAAGCTATGATTTTGTGGTGATTGTTGTTGTTCTTTGTGTTCCTCCCCCTTTTTTCCTTTCCTTGAATGAAGAAAATGAAGCTCTATTTATAGGCAAATGATTTGATCTTGAACCCTTGCAAGTTGGAATTTTCATGATTGATTTTGTGGAAAAAATATGATAATGGAATATTTTCAATGAGTGCATTTCTTAACCATGGTTAAAACACTCAAGTATTATTCTCTTCAATCTTGCAATAATATATTTAAGCATCTTGAATGGTCATTGCTTGCACCACATGAGCATCTTGGATAGTATCTTTGAATTATCTCACTTTAATTAAACTTTAAATGAATAAAATTTAATTAAAATGAAATAAAAGTGTCATGAATCATGGATAGGTCGTGGATGCCCTTTAGACATATGGGAATCAAGATTGAATCACAAAAGAATTGGCCTTTTTGAAAAAGAATCAAGTTTTGGTCATTACTTGTTTTATGCATTTTCCCAAATAAGGTCAACTTCATCAAGGCATATATCCCTCAATTTTGATCCTATGAAAGTGTTCTTGTTCTTTTTGGAAAGCCCAAGATGTGCTCTACAAGCCACTTTGGAAGTGTTTTTGCATTTGGAGAAGTTAACTTGATGATATGGGCTTTGACAAAAAACTGCTTTTTGTTGACTTTGAAAATGACCTGTAATGTTTTGGCTTATATCTCTTAGGCGGAAGCATTTCTTGACCTTGGTCCCAACATCAAAGTTGTAGAGAATTGAATTTCCTTGAGAATGAGATTTGGTTGGAATTTTTCTGATAAATTATGAGAGAGTTATGGTCGGTCAAAGTTCAGTTGACTTTTAGGTAAAAAAACTCTAATTTTGCAATTTTGAGTTTTGTCGATTTCTGAACTTTTCTTGATGAATTATGATCAACCATTGATCACATGATGAATCTTTTGACAAAATATGGATGTTGACAAAAAATTGCATTTTTGACTGTCTGTTGACTTTTTGGTCAAACTGGTCGTCTGTTGACTGTTTGAGCTGTTGACTGTGCGTCCGAGCGAATCGAAGTTTGAAAATTTGCCTGGTGGTACTTTGAGATATATAGAGATCCATGAAATCCATTTGAGGTCTCAAAAACTCGTTCTCCTGAAAAAAAACAAAAACCCTAGTTAGGGACTGTTTGTGTATGAGACAGTTAGGCGTACCTGATTTTTATGCAGTGTTGAGTCTCTGTTGATCACGTGATTATCAGAAGACTTCTAGAACAAAATCTTGGAAATTTGAAGTGCGAAAAATTGATTTGACTGATGGTACAAACACGGAGAATTGCGCTGATAGCGGGTTTGATTGGTAACTAGCTGTCCGGGTATTAACGTAACAGTTAAAGTGAAAACTTAACAGTTAAAGTCAATTTTTTCTTTTTGTTTTTTGTTGTGTTAATGGTGAGAAATTATTTACATGATTTGTTAGAAAAACACAAATATAATAAATAACTAAAATACACTGTACGCGAACAAAATTACCGTCAATAATAAGATTGAAAGGGATTTAATTCATAGAAAAATAAATATTTAACTAGCAATAAACACACATAATATTATCTTACTAGTTAAACGACGGTATAATAGATAGTGTAATACTTAATACTGACAGTACAAATATTACCTAAACAAAACGTAGCGAACAGTACGGTAAACATAAAGAACGATACATTCTAAAAAACAGAAGATACGACAAACTTTACATATGACGATTAATAATCCATGCTATGAACAACAAAAAATAGATGATCGGAAGTGTAACCATCGCAGGTCCGCATTTTTCAGGACTATGCAGACAGAAGAAGGACATGATCACCGTAAAAATAGTGATGACTATAAGAAAAAGTGTATCCATCCACTTTGCCATTTTTGCCGGAGAAGAAGAGAAAATAATTATGAGATAGAAGTTTGAGAAATTTGGGAGATGAGTGAAATTTGATGTGAGAATTTATGGAAAAAATGAGGAGTATTTATAGAGTGAAAAGAGAGAGATAGAGACGTTGGGAATGGAGTGGTACCGTTTGAATAGAAGTAGGATTTGAAAAAAAAGTATGGTAGGTTTTTGAAAAGAAAAGGGGTATAGAATAAAGCTAGGATTTGATTTGAAAGAAAGAGATTTGAAAAGAAAGAAAGATATTTGAAAAGAAAGAAAGAGATTTTGAAAAAATAATATAGTATAAAAATAAAAATTAGTGGGAAATAAAACCAATAATAATTTAATTGTTACCAGTATAATCTGAAACCCGGACTCCGCGCCTGCAAATTTTAATTCTGTACCAACTGCGTCAGCATTATTTATCTGAAAATAAATCTGAAATAAACAGTGTATGAAGTGATAAACAGTATTTGGCATTTATGTAAGAATAAATTTAACAGCGAACCAAAATACTGTATAAAAAATTCTAAAAATTGAGTATTCATAAAATCAGGATATTTATAAAATAAAAAACCAAGACTGTATAAAACTCCAAATTTTTAGACAGAAGTCTGTTGACTTCTCTTTGAAGAAAAAGAACGCGGGCGAATTTTGGGGTATAACAATAATGATCATAACACTTAGAAAATGATGGGATCTCAGAGGTCAAAAATTGGGGTGCAACAGATGCCCCTATTTAAGTTTCTTCTATCCGGAGGTGTGAAGATTGGAAATCTTCGTTTCGACGTGATTGAAGAGACTTAAATATATATAAAAACACAATTTTGAACCTGAGATGCTATGTAATGCTTATGATTATGAATGCACATGATTTCCACGAGATGGAAACAGGACACCACAAGGGAGAAGTAAACACACTCCGTTGGGGAAAAGGTATACGTCATCCAGGAATAGAATCGGACTTCACAAAAGAAAGAAACAGTCGACAGAAGCTTTCAGGAGTAAAACGTGAAAGGAACTTTGGACAGGAAATCAACAGAGACGTTCAGAAAGAAAAATCTCTGGAACCCACATCAGAAATAATTCAAGAGTAAAACATGAATGAATTTGGAAAGGAGTATAAATTGACAGAGGCATTCAAGAGTAAAACATGATTGAACATCATCACAGGCAATCAAGACTAAACCATGATTGAATAGTATCAAAAGCAATCAAGAGTAAACCATGATTGGATAACATCATAGGCAATCAAGACTAAAACATGATTGAATAGTATCAAAAGCAATCAAGAGTAAACCATGATTGGATAAAATCATAGGCAATCAAGACTAAAACATGATTGAACATCAAAAGAAATCAAGAGTAAGCCATGATTGGATAACATCAAAGGCCATCAAGAGTAAAACATGATTGAGACACCAACCGAGAGTAAAGCACGATCAAACAACATCAAGAGTAAAACATGATTGAATATAAATAAAGATCAATCAAAAGTAAAGCGTGATTGAATAATATTAAAGGTCAATGCCAAGTAAGTTGGACTTTGATCTCAAGGTAAGATGTTGATAACAACAGGACTTGGAAAAATGTAAATGAGCATGAGTTTGTTTCTATGCATGATGTTAAATTTTTCTATGCATGATGAATGCTCAATGCAATATAGTTATTTATGACAACTGGGATTGACTCTTTTGTGAGGCAAGATTGGAGCTTTGATTCCTCAACACGGAAATTCTACCAACTCTGCTTCAAAAGATGCTTGAACAAACTTCTTGTCACACTGATAACTGTATTAAACAAATGATCCTTCGAGAAGGACTAATAAACTATGCTTGGGGATTGGTGAAGAAGATTGCCCCTGATTGAATAGTTGTTGCAAGCTAACTGATCATGGCTTCAGTTGAACTATGTTGGGGATGAACTGATCACGGATTCAACTCTTGAAATGAATGTTGGGAAGACTTGCCATAGTATACATCTTGAAGAGGATATTCTGATCAACAAATATTGATTAAACATCTGAACAACAGGATCTTGAAGGAACGTGCCCCTGATAGGATCACTGATCAAGTTTCTCGACTGTTTGAACTTCCTTAAAGATGAGTGCGTACTCGCAAATAAATGTTCATTCAAGAATGGTAATTTTAATGCAATGCTCAAAACATATTTTTGAAATCAAAGTCACTTTGTAAAGAAAATGGAATCACTGGTCAAAACATAAAGGTTAAGACAATCAACGTGAAAGATAAAGCAAAGATATGGTATCAACATAAATGATTGGTAAATCTCTTGGGAGTCAGCTTACGCAACCTTGTTGTAGTATGCTTTCAAAATAAACCTTGATTCAATTAGGGCTTTTGAAGGTTGTAACGTGGTCAGGTTCACGGTTTAAAAAAACAAAAGGTATAAGGCTCAAAATTTTTGTAACCCACCCCATCTTCGTGATGATCTTCAGTCCTAAACTCAGTTAATTCAAAATATGCATTCAGGTTCCAAGAGACTTCTGGAATTTTACCTGTTGTAATGATGAAAGTTCACAAGCCAAGAAAAATTAGTGATGCCAGTCACTTCTTCCTTTTGATAGTCACAACATTTTGTGGTTCAAGAATTTATTGACTTATCTCTTCTTTTTTCCTTCTTTTGATATCCCTAACTTTTGCCTGAACTGTTTATTTTGAACTTACAGTCAGTGGGATGCCTTAATTTTTTGCCTAAGTCATTTTTTGATTTTGACTTAGCAGGCTTTTCTTTGATTTTCTTTTTTGATACTTTTTTCCTGAAAGATAGTGACTACCTTGCTTAATGATTATAATGAACCATCGTCGACTTTTGCTTGGTGTCTCCAACATTTCTTTGATATATGCGGAGGAAAGCTTGTGATTAAAACACTTGTTAAAAGGTGCATTGAATGATTCTCTTAAAATAGAATGCACAACCAAATTAACTGGGAACTACCCTGCCCCGGGTTAAAATGTGGGTTATTTCGTACAGAAAGAAACACCAACTTCTAGGCTCAAAGGGGTTGACAAGGGATTAACTTCCTTATTTCTCCAGTGTTTGGGAATTGAAACAATGCCTGTACATCGTCAGCAAAGTTTTATTTGAAAGCATACAGTTCAACAACCTGGGTACTTCGTTGTCATCATCCTCCCTCCAATCTTTGCATAAAACACAAGTTTGATAGAGAAAGCAAAATAGTTTTTTTTTTTGTAAAAGAAGCATAAACATAGACATAGTAGATGAAAATGAATTCAAACATACGATGCTCATTTCATTAAAACTAACATTCAGGAATAAACAAAGTTTAAAAGCAAATAAATACCACTGAGGAAATGCAAACAGTAAGGAAACATGGCCTAGTGACTAATCAATGACGAGGATGAGTTGTCCTGCCTTGATACACTGGCTTTAGGGAGGTAATTGTCTCTGACCCGTTTTCAGCCACTCTGATTCGGCAAAGGATTAGTGACAACATTGGGACCAACATTCTTAAAAGATAACAACTTTGATCTAACCAACTCTTGAACACTGGCCTTCAAAGGGAAACATCTTTCTAAATCATGGCCCGCTGCCCCTTGATGGAAAGGACAATGAAGATCAGATCTGAAACCATCAGGGAGAGGGTTTCGAGGAGGAAGAATCAGCTTGACGGTAGACAGATAACTTTGAAGATGGAGACAGATAAGGATAAGTTTCATGGATAACCTGGATGTATGTATGCAAATGATGCAATTGTTGTTTATATTATTTTTTTTTTGAGTTTCAAAGAACTTAAGATATTAATTTGCAAACATTCAAGCATTGGATTAAAGCATTGATCAAGTTATCGTCAAAATCAATCATCCATTTTGGTGGATTAGAGTTTTCACCCCATCAACACCCAAGATCCATTGAGTTTGATGAAACTTACGATGTTTACAAAAAAAGACCTCTGAGTTCATTGGAATTCAAAGGAAAAGATTTTTATGAATGTATGAATGCATGAATGCCACATATACAGAAATGGTAACACAAACATGGTGCACATAAGGTAGGTTCCAAATTTCAACGTCACGAGCATGAGGTCAAAGAACCAAACATGGGATAGTACTAAGGGTTAATCACCTGCACAACATGTTCTACTGATACGTCAGAGTCCACATTCTTCTTTCGGATATTATCGGCTTGCACAACTGAACTTGTGAGCCAATAATATTCTCAAGAAAAACTCGTCTGAGTGTGGCTCTCCTCATGACAACTAATCCAAGTCTTCACCTGAATAGTTTCTGCGCCACAACCTAATAAGGCCAGGATGGGTTGGGGTTCTACGGCCAACTCAACTTCTACAGTTCAATGAAAGCAATAATGTCTTCGCTACGAAACATGCTAAACATATATTACCAACAAGGAACCTCCACTGAGCGGAAGGATTCTCATGCCAGCTTTTTAAGGATTGAACTCCTTGTATGCCATACATGACTATACCCTCCACCTAATTCTTATGTGTACTTAATCCGGGTTAGGATTTGTCCATAATGTATCTCAAGTGACGGAACCAGACATATAGCAAGAATAGCATGAAATAACAAGTATGTACAAAATAACCAAGTATAAGCAAATATTAAAGTGATCTAAAACTCTAAGGTAACCCCTCTTTAAAAAGATTTTCACTCCCCAGCAGAGTCGCCAGTTCTGTAAACTCGGTTTTTTGAGGCGAACTGACTCCTTGCTCTTTTTTTTTGTTTTTTTTTATTTTTTATATTTTTGCAAGAGTCGCCACCGACTTTTATTTTCTCCAATATTTAGGAAAGGCATAAAAGAACAGAAAAAAGACCTTTTGGCAGATTTTGGGTTCGGGGGGTTGGTTATACAAAGGGAAGGTTTTAAGCACCCTTTGTATCCATGGTTATCCATGGGCTCTTAATTGCTTAGCTCACTTTTTTAAATGCTTTGTTGATTTGAAAATAGAAGAAGTGAAGATGGACAATAGGTCACATAGGTCTCTGAAGAGTTTCACCGGGAATAATGCCCTTCAAATACCAGATGAAAGTTTTGAAAATAGATGAGAAGTTTTGAAAATACGTTGTTTGAAAATGAAAGTGTTTGAGCAAGCAATTAGGAGTTATTTACTCTCAATTTATAAGATCTTTCCTATGCATTTAATACTTTTCTTAAATGATGGTATGATTAAAAAAAAGTAATAAGAGGGAAAACCATAGAGGTGCAAGTGTGCAAAGTGCTTTTTTTTTTAAGTTTTATCTTGATTATTAATGTTTTAGCTCAAAGGTAAAAATATGATCCAAGTGGACAAAAGGAAGATGACGGAAACATAAACAATGCGTCCAAATGGACAAAGAAAAAATAGCGGAAGCATAAATAATATGTCCAAATGGACAAAGAGAAAATAGCGGAAACATAAATAATATGTCCAAATGGACAAAGAAAAATAGCGGAAACATAAATAATATGTCCAAATGGACAAAGAAAAATAGCGGAAACATAAATAATATGTCCAAGTGGACAAAGAAAAATAGCAGAAATATAAATAATACGTCCAAATGGACAAAGAAAAAATAGCAGAAATATAAATAATGTGTCCAAATGGACAAAGAAAAAATAGCAGAAATATAAATAATATGTCCAAATGGACAAAGAAAAAATAGCAGAAATATAAATAATATGTCCAAATGGACAAAGAAAAAATAGCAGAAATATAAATAATATGTCCAAATGGACAAAGAAAAAATAGCAGAAATATAAATAATATGTCCAAATGGACAAAGAAAAAATAGCAGAAATATAAATAATATGTCCAAATGGACAAAGAAAAAATAACAGAAATATAAATAATATGTCCAAATGGACAAAGAGAAAATAACATAAACATAAATATGATGAATGATAAAATAAAGTATAAAGCAAGAAATATAAAGAACAATATAATAAAATGCGGAATTTAAAGTTAATTGTTAGTATGTTAGCACGCGAGTCATCTTGAAGCTAATCAAGTATATCCACGATGTTAGTGAAGATCGATGGTGAGTGAATGATGATCTCGGACTTAAAGTTAATGAAAATTTATCAGAAGCTTGATAGAATCATAGCAACTACACGATAAATTTCCAAAAGTCTTAAATCATCTGCATACAATCTCTGCCATATTTGATCTTTTATTCTGATTCGGGACAAAGGAAAAAGATAAGAAATAATATCAAATAATATACAAAAATAAATATAAAACAAATTAAACTTAATTCATTCTTTTTGTGATTTTTTTGGAATTGATTTTAAGTTAATTAACAAGCTAATTAAACAAATAATTATACAAATAATTAAACTTAACAAGAAAAATATTATTTTATATGTCAAAAATTATATTATAAAAAATATTAACCTAAATCTAAAAGGAAAATATTTTTGGAGTTTTTTTATTGGTTGAAAATAATTTAAAAAAGCAATATTTACATAATTACTAATTAATTAAGCAAAATAAATTAATTATGAAAAGAAATAAAATATTTTTATGTTAAAAATTAAATAAACATTTTATCAACTTAAAACTAAAATTAAAACATTTTTTTTGAGGAATTGAAAATATGCATAAATATGGAGTTTTTAATTCATGAACTCCTAACACTACTACATATTAAAAATTACATTGTACTTACTCTATGATGTCCCAAGAGTGGAATAGAGTGATTGAAATTGATTGAAAGTGGCTATTTGAATGAGCCTTGATTTTTACAAGTTTCTTGAAACTTTTGCAAAAAAATATAAACTTAAGCTATGACTTTGTGGTGATTGTTGTTGTTCTTTGTGTTCCTCCCCCTTTTTTTCCTTTCCTTGAACGAAGAAAATGAAGCTCTATTTATAGGCAAATGATTTGATCTTGAACCCTTGCAAGTTGGAATTTTCATGATTGATTTTGTGGAAAAAATATGATAATGGAATATTTTCAATGAGTGCATTTCTTAACCATGGTTAAAACACTCAAGTATTATTCTCTTCAATCTTGCAATAATATATTTAAGCATCTTGAATGGTCATTGCTTGCACCACATGAGCATCTTGGATAATATCTTTGAATTATCTCACTTTAATTAAACTTTAAATGAATAAAATTTAATTAAAATGAAATAAAAGTGTCATGAATCATGGATAGGTCGTGGATGCCCTTTAGACATATGGGAATCAAGATTGAATCACAAAAGAATTGGCCTTTTTGAAAAAGAATCAAGTTTTGGTCATTACTTGTTTTATGCATTTTCCCAAAAAAGGTCAACTTCATCAAGGCATATATCCCTCAATTTTGATCCTATGAAAGTGTTCTTGTACTTTTTGGAAAGACCAAGATGTACTCTACAAGCCACTTTGGAAGTGTTTTTGCATTTGGAGAAGTTAACTTGATGATATGGGCTTTGACAAAAAACTGCTTTTTGTTGACTTTGAAAATGACCTGTAATGTTTTGGCTTATATCTCTTAGGCGGAAGCATTTCTTGACCTTGGTCCCAACATCAAAGTTGTAGAGAATTGAATTTCCTTGAGAATGAGATTTGGTTGGAATTTTTATGATAAATTATGAGAGAGTTATGGTCGGTCAAAGTTCAGTTGACTTTTAGGTAAAAAAACTCTAATTTTGCAATTTTGAGTTTTGTCGATTTCTGAACTTTTCTTGATGAATTATGATCAACCATTGATCACATGATGAATCTTTTGACAAAATATGGATGTTGACAAAAAATTGCATTTTTGACTGTCTGTTGACTTTTTGGTCAAACTGGTCGTCTGTTGACTGTTTGAGCTGTTGACTGTGCGTCCGAGCGAATCGAAGTTTGAAAATTTTCCTGGTGGTACTTTGAGATATATGGAGATCCATGAAATCCATTTGAGGTCTCAAAAACTCGTTCTCCTGAAAAAAACAAAAACCCTAGTTAGGGACTATTTGTGTAGGAGACAGTTAGGCGTACCTGATTTTTATGCAGTGTTGAGTCTCTGTTGATCACGTGATTATCTGAAGACTTCTAGAACAAAATCTTGGAAATTTGAAGTGCGAAAAATTGATTTGACTGATGGTACAAACACGGAGAATTGCGCTGATAGCGGGTTTGATTGGTAACTAGCTGTCCGGGTATTAACGTAACAGTTAAAGTGAAAACTTAACAGTTAAAGTCAATTTTTTCTTTTTGTTTTTTGTTGTGTTAATGGTGAGAAATTATTTACATGATTTGTTAGAAAAACACAAATATAATAAATAACTAAAATACACTGTACGCGAACAAAATTACCGTCAATAATAAGATTGAAAGGGATTTAATTCATAGAAAAATAAATATTTAACTAGCAATAAACACACATAATATTATCTTACTAGTTAAACGACGGTATAATAGATAGTGTAATACTTAATACTGACAGTACAAATATTACCTAAACAAAACGTAGCGAACAGTACGGTAAACATAAAGAACGATACATTCTAAAAAACAGAAGATACGACAAACTTTACATATGACGATTAATAATCCATGCTATGAACAACAAAAAAATAGATGATCGGAAGTGTAACCATCGCAGGTCCGCATTTTTCAGGACTATGCAGACAGAAGAAGGACATGATCACCGTAAAAATAGTGATGACTATAAGAAAAAGTGTATCCATCCACTTTGCCATTTTTGCCGGAGAAGAAGAGAAAATAATTATGAGATAGAAGTTTGAGAAATTTGGGAGATGAGTGAAATTTGATGTGAGAATTTATGGAAAAAATGAGGAGTATTTATAGAGTGAAAAGAGAGAGATAGAGACGTTGGGAATGGAGTGGTACCGTTTGAATAGAAGTAGGATTTGAAAAAAAAGTATGGTAGGTTTTTGAAAAGAAAAGGGGTATAGAATAAAGCTAGGATTTGATTTGAAAGAAAGAGATTTGAAAAGAAAGAAAGATATTTGAAAAGAAAGAAAGAGATTTTGAAAAAATAATATAGTATAAAAATAAAAATTAGTGGGAAATAAAACCAATAATAATTTAATTGTTACCAGTATAATCTGAAACCCGGACTCCGCGCCTGCAAATTTTAATTCTGTACCAACTGCGTCAGCATTATTTATCTGAAAATAAATCTGAAATAAACAGTGTATGAAGTGATAAATAATATTTGGCGTTTATGTAAGAATAAATTTAACAGCGAACCAAAATACTGTATAAAAAAATCTAAAAATCGAGTATTCATAAAATCAGGATATTTATAAAATAAAAATCCAAGACTGTATAAAACTCCAAATTTTTAGACAGAAGTCTGTTGACTTCTCTTTGAAGAAAAAGAACGCGGGCGAATTTTGAGGTATAACAATAATGATCATAACACTTAGAAAATGATGGGATCTCAGAGGTCAAAAATTGGGGTGCAACAACTTCATCATTGTGTATGAACGGTTCGTTGTTTTGTGTTGGTTCCTCATCAGTGGTTTGACTCAAGCCGTACTGATACGAATTTGACTCATGAGTTTGATTATGGTTAACATCAACAATATGGACATATAACTCGAGCGAGTTTAGAGGAGCAAACGAGTTGTGGCATTCGAACATCACTTTGACTGCATCGTTATTATCAATCTGTTTCATGACGGAAAAAATGTTTCCATCTTCTCCATTAAATAATGGAAGTCGATAGATAATTTCACTGACAGAACGTTGCAATTTTGTTTCAATACGCTCCTTCAAATGAATAAAATCGGAATTACAATGTATTTTGAAACCCAATATTTCGTTATTAATAAATGAGAAACAAGTAGTTAGATCGTTGATGATATAACAATTGTAGTGGATTGTCACAATATAATTTCTCTGAGCCGTTTTACTTAACTAGAATAATTTGGTGTAAATGTGTGTAAGTTTGAATTGGAATGGGTATAGAAACAAGTGCAACCACATATGGACACATGGGGGTCGTCCAAACAAAGGACAAAATCATATGGGGCCAGTTTGGGGTCGTCCAAACAAAGGGCGAAAGCAAGTAGAGGGTCGTCCAAGGCTTGGCCGAACCCCTACTACAAGCATTAGGGGTCGTCCAAAGCATGGCTGAATCGTGCCTAGATGCGTTTTACAATGCATGGATGCAGTGTGTAGTCACTTCATGCTGGGGATTCCTTCTTAGTTCATGGAATTGTCATTTCAGGCATGGGAGGTGCATTGTTACTCATTGGATAATATGGTGTATGCATGCTGCATGTTTTACACTTGGGTATCCAATAGATAATAGCATGCATGTGATTTTCCTATATATATGTAATCCATACTCTGGATATTTATAAAGACGCGACCTATAGCGTGGAATACGCATACAGCCGAGTACTATACCCTACCCGACAAACATGTAATTCATTCGAGAACTGCATATAGGCAGAAGACAGACACTTAACCGGAAGCCGGTTATACATCCCATAAGTCTTTGGGCCGAGTAGTGTTAACCGACCGGGCATAGTCGCATAACTCATTAGACGGTGGTTACAGACAATTGATGAGGCGGTTACGAGCGTTACAAAGTCATTATGATGCGGTTACAAACGTTACATGGGCGTTAATGACCATTAGACCAAGGACTTGCCTATATATAGAGTCCTTGGAAAATGGAAAAGGATAAGCTGATCCATCACGGATAAGACTCAACAAAGGGGCTCCCGCAAGAGGGATAAGTCAGACACTCTCTTGGAACAAAGTGCCTAGCCCACTGCTTCTAAATCTCCAAAGTTAGTTACAAAATCATCCTTTCCTCAAGCTTTCCTCATCCCCGAGGACAAGCTCACCTATATCTGGTTTTTCACACCAGAACAATATGGTGACACATTGTATGCAAACCAACATCAAGAATATATTTCTTACTACTTTCTTATTCATTCTAGTGTCTTTTGCAACTTTTCAATCAAACAAAATGGCCTATTTGTTGTGGATGGGAGATAGACACAGAGGAACACCAAATAACGTAGCATCATACGTAAGTTTTTATTTTTCTTTGTTTATAAATCTTCAATATTTACTAGAGGACGTACATATGTTGCTCGGTCTCTGTATAGATGGGAGGTCTATTAATGGTGCTTGTAAGGTAACTGAAAATGTATATATGGATGTTTTGGGAATAGAACCTTTTGTCGCGGAGAGACACAAGTCTTCGGTAAGAATCATGTGACTTCACGAAATGTTACATGAATTAAAATCAAAGGCCGAACCAACCGAGGAGGATAATATTCTGCACGTAAAAATATATATTTTAAACATCATTTCTAGCATTTTATTTCCTGACAAAACTCATAATTTACTCCATTTATTTTGGTTACCTTTAGTCTGAGATCTTGATAAAGTCGGCCAATACGGTTGGGGTTCTGCTTGTTTGGATAAACTCTATAGAGAGATGTGCAAAGCAAGGGCTAAAGAAGTCATGAGTATTGGAGGGTGCGTTCTCCTTCTCACCTTGTGGACCTTCTAGCACATTTCACAAATTTCTCCAAGGAGTACCGTGGTGCCCACTTATCCATACAGAGTTAGGTAAATTTTTTTATAGTTTATTTATTTCGTATAATCATGTATATTTTTATAGGTTATTTCTAATTACACAGTTTTAAAATGTAATATTTACTCAACAAGGTATGGAATACCAAAGAAATCCTCGTTCTTATCTAAGTGGATACTATTTCGTATTGGATCACATGGTTTCGGGAAATATAAGTTTATAATCGTATCATGGTCGAACTCTAATTCTTAAATATTGGATCAAAACAATGTAATATTTACTTTGTCATCTACGTGGATGGGAATTAGAACTCTAATTCTTAAATTTTGTGTAAGCGTTTTGTGGAGGCCCTACCTAGAATACCCTTCTTGTGTTCGACAAGATAGTCGGGTTTGGAGTGCGAATACTTCTATTATATGTTTTATATAGTAGAAATGCATCAAGCAGACAGGGTCAGACTTCAGTTTGGGTTTCCTCAACCCATCCCTGCTCCACCGAGATGTCTCCGGGAACACCAGAAAACAAATATGAACGATACAAGGGATGCTGCATGGCCTGAATTGAACATCAGTGAGAACAACAAGTGGAAAAATAGAAGAAAAAAAATTGTATTGGTTGGGGACATGGCTACTAGTTTGCAACACAACGAAGAATATTTGCAATGGTTTAGAAATATTCCATTAATGCATATGTCTTAAAAACAATTTCTGACAGACTCGCGTCATTATGCCTCCTCTTCCTATACACAACAAACAGCCCCACCTTTCTTCATCAAGAAATCCCCCAAATGAACCCAACACAATTTCAAGCCCAAACATCTTCATTCCCCCAACAAACATACCATCATACCCCAACCACACAACAACACACATTTATTGCCACCGCATCTCAACAACCAACTCCTCACGCCCCAACCCCCACACAAACTATCATTACCATCAACAACAATATCAACAAAAATCAACGCTTTGACAACCACTATAATTCAATCCAATCCCTCAACCTAACTTCGACTACTCCTTCTCTCAATCCCAACAACAACACTTTAACCCATCATCCTCTCAACCTAACTTTGGCATACCCTACCCCCAATCTTACCCCAGTCTCAACCACAGACCTTTACCCTTTCACTCCTCCAACCCACATCTACATATGACGCTATGAATGTCTATTTTTCAGACATTCAACAACATCAACCAAAAACCTACGTACATATGTCTCAACCACTCCTCAACATTGCACTCACTGATGAAGAGACTATAAATTTACCGCCTTTAAGTGTCGAAGATATGAAGTTTATAATGGGCAGCGGGGTGTCGAAAGAAAAAAGCTACCCATTATTACACTGGAACACATATTGTAAGCAAACCGTAATTTTGTAAACAAATACTTTTGTTAATAAATTTATTTTTTTGTTTATAAATTATTTATGTCTATTAATAGAAAAAATAAAAAATAAATTATAACCATAGTTAATTAATATTATAATAAATAAATAAAATATTCTATCGTTAAGAAAATTAAAAATAATAATTAAATTTATGTTTTTTATTAAAATAATAATTAAATGTTATATTAAATTTAATTAATAGTTAAAATAATTAATTAATAATATTTATAAATCAAAAACATTATTTATTAATTTAAAATAAATAAAATACAGAAAAAAAATTCATAATGTCGGCAAAGGGTTGGTCGAATCCCAACTACAAAAATTTCTCTTCATAGAGTCGTCCAAAAGATGGCCGAACCCCGATTAAAAAAAGTGACACTTTTAGAAAAAAAAATTTAGAATATTGATTTTTTTAATTTCATTTTTGTGGTATAGTGGTAAAAAAAATCTCAAATTCTCTTAAGCACCTTATCGCAAGTTGGATAACCATTATTGTCCTTGTCGCAGGTACATATAATAAAAGCGCATTGTCCTTGTCGCAAGTACATATAATAAAAGTGCATCGATCATTCAACCACTGAAATCAATATTTTCCCCTTTTTTTAAAAAATAAATCTTCATTTTAGTCTCTAAAATGCACCACTGAAATCAATATTTTCCCCTTTTTTTTAAAATAAATCTTCATTTTAGTCTCTAAAATGCAAGAGACGTATTCAGTATCAGTACTAAAAAAATGGAAAAGTCTTTATGCAAAAGAAAAATTAAATGTTGGACCAGTCAAACTTTGAAAATTTTACCGTTCCCGGTTTGTTATTAATAAACTAGTAACAAACCCGTGCATTCGCACGGGTTCTGGTCAGACACGCGTATTATTTTTCACAAATAGTAATTGTTGTTTATAAAAATACATTAATGAGAACATAATTATTATTTGAAGTATAAAAATATTTTTATTCAAAGTAAATTATAAGATGTTTTTGAAAATAAAGTCGCAAGATATTTAGTAATTATTTAACGACTAAAATGAATGATTAGAAAAAGAAATTAAAAGAGAGTTAAAGCGTATGGAAAAAAAATTGTGACATTAAGAAAAAAAATTGAAAAACCAAAGTTGAATTTCCAACAAATATATATATATATATATATATATATATATATATATATATATATATATATATATATATATATATATATATATATATATAATATGGGTTTGTTTGGTAAAAATAGCGGTTGATTGTTAAGATAGCTGATAGCTTATAGCTGATGACTGATAGTTTATAGCTTATGGCTGATGGTTAAGACTAATAGCTAATAAGTTAATTGAAGTGTTTGGTAAAATTAATTGTTCAAGTAACTTTTAAATATAAAATGACATAAAAAATATTTAATAAATAATTATTTTATTTTAAATTAAAATAAATTATAAAGAATAAAAGTGAATTTTTACTAAAATAATAAGGATAAAAAAAAAGAAAAAATGATAAGCTATAAGCTAAAATGCTATTTGAAATAACAACTGGAAAATAAGCTATAAGCTAGCAAAATAACTTATAAGCTCGAGATGAAAATATCATTATTAAAAAGATCTAAATTGTCGTATGAACTTATAATAAGCTTAAAATTGTGTCTTACCAAACAAAGTCTAATAAGGAAATGATAAAACAAAAATATTTCTTTTTTGCCATCATTTATATAAATACATAAATAAGTAGCATGTTTTTTCTCATATAAAAATAATATCGTTTATAAAAATATTAGTGAATTCTTATCTACCCAACCCAAAAAGTTGGGTAAAGTTACCTTCAATGTAAAATGTATTAGAAACAAAAAAAAAAAATACTATTTAATAATTGATTAAATAAGATAAAATTAAATGATGCATGATTGGTGGAAGATACCCTACCCAACTTTTTGTGATGGGTAGAGAAGTTGTCCCCAAAAATATTTGGGTTAATCATAAATTATTTTCCCGTATTTTGACATCATTTATAACAATATTTAAATCCCGTTTATAAAAATAATTCAGGTAAAAATTTGATTTAGTAGTTTCGTTTTTCCAGTTACATATAATTTCCACATTATGAGGCAACAAAATTTATTAAAATTTTATTGACTCACTATATAATTCATAATTTTCATATAATTTATACGATATTAAAATATAAAATTTATTAAAATTTTTGACCCACTACATGTTTAGATCAATAGTTTCATTTTTTCCGTTTCATATAATTTCCACAATATGAACAAACAAAATTTCATAAATTTTATTGACTCACTACATAATTTATAATTGGATCAGTAGTTTCATTTTTTCCGTATGAACATCAATATCCTACATATAATTTTCTTGTATTTTTATAAGTGATAAAACTGTTAATCGTTAATTATTTTAATAAATATAATTTTTTCTTGGATTTATTCATTAATTATTTTTAATATATAAATTTTAGTAAGTAACACATATTTTTCTTGTATTTAGATCAAGAATATTTCTTTGCTCGCTACATCACCGTCACATGTTTGTTCAACCATTACTTCAATTGTATTTTGATCACTAATATTTGTTCTCGTATTTACATCATTAAAAAACATAAATAGTTATATTAATTACATAAATTTCCATAAATAATATTCTTTTTCTTTTTCGTATTTGGATCACAACACATTTGTTATAAATATAATATTGAATTTAAAATACCATAACCGATTTTTATTTTGTATGTATATTGCTAAAATTTCAAACAAATAGGAACTTAATAAGTTATCAAACACTTTATACATGGCTATTTTCATTCGCGACTATCTATTGTGCCAAATGCTTTGTAACAATTATCGTCAAATATCACATTGCTTGCTGAGAATTTCACTGCAACCATTTTTGTGAACACTTAAATATGACACAAAATGTTTAATAATCTAGTAGGCTAGTTGGTGAATATAAGTTTTAACAAATTATTTATACTGTCCCCCATCTATTTAACAATGAGCGATTCCCTAAAAAAATATATTGACTTATATGAATGACTCTTCTAATATTAAATTCAATTTTTAAATTTCTTTTTTTAATTGTATCTTCTAATTATCATCACGTGTAAATAAATTTCCTTCTAACATCACTCAAGTAAACTTCCTTCTAATTATCATCACGTGCAAATAAACTTCCTTCTGTTGGGATCTAAAGGCCAAAGAACTCTTGAATTAAAAGGAAGCAAGGCATAAGACATTTTCAATACAGTATATACATCCAATAACAATATACAATCCACCATAAGAATCTAAACCAGAACAAAAGCTAAAACACCTCAACTAAAAAATTGATACATCCAACCACCATCGGAACTGGAAATAACAACAACAAAATTTTGATAGTAGCAATTACAACCCAATAAGGATCCAAAACCAACAACAAAGTTGAATAACTATTAAAATTGGCACCAATTACATCTCAATCGGGATCTAACACCAACACCAAAGCTAACTATTAAAATTGAGTAACATAAAATGTGACTGTCATTCCGCAAAACCAAAACGCCGCTACTGAGCCGACCCGAGCTAATACTGATACTGCAACTGCAGTCGAACTGAATTGGTAAAGAAGCCTACTGAGAGAATCTAGACAATCGGTCTCACAATAGATAGCCACTACTACTATCTGTAACAAATAGACACTTAATAAGTTCTCAAATACTTTATACATAGGTAGAGGATGCTCATTGTTAAGCTGCGATAGAAAAATTACAAAAATAACAATCAATTGGAATCGTTTATAACATGCATATGCACATATAATTCATGAATTGAAAAGTAACTTGAGCCATTAAGTTGTAATAAATCATTAGAACTAAAACAAATTGTTAACTACAAGTCAACTGTTTTCTCTAACTATTACTGCAAGATAGAATGAACATATTGATATCCAATAACACTATCTCCTTTCATACAAAATAACAAACATCAGTTCATCATATACCAAACGAACATTGTTAAACTATAAACATTTCCTAAACACATTTGACAATTGCACAAATTAGCAACAATGGCAATCATTGTTCAGTTTTAAAGGAATAGAAAACATGAGTGTAGATACTTCTCTGTCTAATTACTACCTGTTTCACAATAGTCACAGATATGCTCCCATTACATAAGCAATCTAGATTTGAATGATACTTGAGTTCTCTATCCATGGCCTTGTATACTTTCATGAAAGCTTATCTCCAAGTGGCCTCAAATAATTATTTAAGATTTCTAACAGCAACCTAGGTAGATTGTGTGATAGAAAATAGTTAAAAACCACATGCCTCCTGTATCGTGTCAAGTGTTAAAAACCAATACTTTTGTGTTAAAAATCAATATTTATGTGTTAAAACTCAATACTATAAAGTTTAAAATACAAAGCATAATAAAAGTTCAAAGATGAAGTGCTAAAAATCAATACTTTCTTATTAAAAATCATTCCAGCAAGTTTAAAATACAAAGCAGAATATTAAAAAACAAATCTTGAAATAACATACCAAATGCATAAGTTATAGCTAAAACAATCAAATCTTAAACATACCAGGTTACATAAAAATATGCACATCATCCAAACCCAAGGAATATTTGTACTATGAACTCTGAAGACACAAAGGAAGCCTTAAGCATTTAACATGTATTTTAGTTCCGGAGCAACAAAACATAGCTTTAGATGCAACCAAAACAATTCCAACGAAACTTTGATCTTTAGCTTTAACCAAATCATTCGATCGATGTCCTCCGACGTCCTCCAACAACCGTGGTATGACCATAAATTACACTAATGGCCACTGCCTCTCCAATTTCCAAGCATTTTTCCTAATAGAAAAGAAAACCAGATCAAGACAGATTTGGAAAAATAAAAACTGGAAAAATGTAGAATATAATACAAATCTGGACATTCACAAACAAAATAAAGAAAATACAGATTTCAACAATAAAACCAAAATATACTTAAAAGAGAAACTCTAAACACACGCAAAGAATGGAAATACCTCACGAATTCGTCCCCTAATTCTGATGAGTATCCGTTCCCCTTTCTGTTTTTGTTTCGATTAATATTTTGATTTTGAAATAGAAAAAGAAAGAAGATGAATCCTTAGTCCTTCAACTTCTCGAAAGGTCTTGTCATTACGAACTTGCAAACTTGAGGGCAGAAGATTGTTGGAAGAATCAATTTGTTGTTGTTTGAAAAGAGAAATGGAGAAGTATAAAACCTTTTGTGAGAGATAGTAGGAAACGTGTGTGTGAAGGAAGAAGAGCAGGGTAGCGTGTGAGGCTCATGTGTGCAGAAGAAGAGCAGTATTTTATCATAACTTTTTAGGGTTTCAAGAAATTTTGGGAGAAAGAAGATAAAGGGGTAGCAGTCAGTGAGACAATTGGAGGCGTGAAGAGGTATAAAGTGGTCTGACAGCCAAAAATTAAATTTTTAGGGTTTTAATTTATGGGGTTGTGGGCCAGTGATAAAGTAACAGATTTTTTCTTTCAAATTGATTTCTCACGGACCAGTGATAAACCAACATTCTTTTTGTTGGTTTCAACCCAATTATTTTAATAAATAAGAAAAAGACCTTTTTTACCCTCAAATATATAAATTTAGACTAAGATAAACAAAAGGGTATTTTTGGATAATCCAGAACAGTAAATTTTCTTATATTATAGATTCCCGCTAGGATTCATCTATTGTGATGATTTTGTGTATTTAAGAATCGCGTTTGAGAATCGCTTAAAGTCTGACTAATTATCGTAAAAAAAATGTGTAGCTTAGAGAAGAACGGAAACATCTTCACCCTAACCCTAACCGGCGACGGCGAACACCGTCTCAACCCCATACTTCTTAACTCCATCAAATCCGCCCTCCACCGCGTCCGTCAACAAGCCACCACTTCCTCCGCTCTCATCACAACCGCCCATGGCAAATTCTTCTCCAACGGCTACGACATCGACTGGGCACAATCCTTCCCCGATCGCCTAATCCTCATCGACGATCTCCTCCGCTCCGTCGTCTCCGATCTCCTCTCTCTCCCTATGCCAACCATCGCCGCCGTCACCGGTCACGCTTCGGCAGCAAGCTACATCCTCGCACTCGTTCATGACTACGTTTTGATGCGATCGGATAGAGGTTTTCTCTACATGAGTGAGATTGATATCAACCGTGTTATTCCGGCGTGGTTTGTGGCTGTCGTTGAGGGTAAGGTTGGTAGCGCTGCGGCTCGGCGGAGGATTGTGATGCAGGCGGGGAAGGTTACGGCCAAGGAGGCGGTGAGGTTGGGGGTTGTTGACTCGGCGCATGATAGCGCGGAGGAGACGGTTAAGGCTGCTATTGGTTTGGGGGGTGATTTGGTGAAACGTGGATGGGATGGACACGTGTATGCGGATAATCGGAAGAGGTTTTTGGGTCGTGTGATTCGGGCGGTTGAAGATACAAGTGAGAGAAACCTTGAATCCAAACTTTAGAAATTTGGAGTTTGTAATTGTGCTAGAAATTGAATAAGAATCTTTTAGTTTTAAAAATGTATGTGTACTGCTACAGTTACTGTGAAAATAAAGGAATTTTTTTTTGTGAAATTCTTTTATCACCTCTCACAAATTTTTTGTTCATACAGATATATTTTTCAAATTCTAGAATATGAAGTGTGTTATTGAAATTTTTAGATTATAGAATATGAAATTGTTGAATTCATAAACAAATAAACAACAATGAACATAAATAATAAACAAATAAACAAACAATGAACATAAATAATTTGTGAAGTTAGATAATATTTAACATGTTTTGTGTCAAACAACATCAATAAATTGGGCATGATTAAAAACACCAATTAAATACAAGATAATTTTTCACTAGAATTAACCATGTACGCCAAAATCTCATTAGGACGAATCAGAATCAAACTTGAATGGATCTGACTAAGGTAAAACTCGATCGGTCCTTTGGTATTATGCAGACCAAATATCAACAACATCATATTTAATACTTAAATTACTATAGCAAATATCAAGAACATCATATTTAATACTTATATCAGTGTCATTTTAAAGTTGCATGTTGGTGAACTAAACACGTTCGTTATTGTCTAATGATTGTTTACCGTGAAAGTTGGTAAACAACGCTAATCTCTTATTGAAGTTAACTTTGCGAGATTCACTAGTGAATTTCAGAACATGTGCTTAGATTTTTCAAATTTATTAAGAATAATGAGTGTTTGGGTGATTTCGACAGCGGTTGAAACAACGTCGTTAGGTTTTGGAGAACAAGTAACAGTAAAGGTTAAGTGAAAAATGTAAAGATATTGACTAGACAACGTAAAAGAGATTGAAGAAAATATAAATGAAAGATTTGCCATTAATTGAAAGTTGGTGATTCAAACATACATTGCGATCCTCAGACTCGTTTGGCTCTTCGCTGGGTACTTTGAGTTTTGTGTGAGTTTAGAAGTAAGTCTGAACACCCTTAAATCTAATTACAAAGCTTTTATTTATAATACAAGTTGATAACTGATTTCTGGCATCCTTTCTCTCAGTGCGCCACGTATCCACTAACTTAACTCAATCACTTCTGCACAGCTTCACGCTTTTAAATACAGGGAACAAATGGTAACTGCCATTGTCGATCTATCTGTCCTTTTACATCAAAAAATTCTAAGTTCACATCTTTCTTCAGGCAAGGTGTCGACTCTCATTCCACATCTCTGTTTGTCAACTCTGGTCATTTTCCCGAGGATGGCTTTCTACATGTCATTTGACTTTAGCCCCATGCATTTCATTCATTTGTGCGCGTCAGATTTATTTCAAGACATTCGTCGCTCATTGTAACACCCCGTTTCTACCCGGTAATTATAATCGAATTCAGAGTATAAAAATTTCCACAAAACAAACGGGATGTCACAATTCACAAAAACATAAATCATAAAACAACCTGCTCATTTTAATTCAATAGATACATAACACTTACACATGGATGAACCAAAATAAACTTCATAGATATCAACTTCGCATTTTAATACAACGCGGAAAAATATTCATATTCATGTTATCAAAACATTTTACATCCAATCACAACAACCAAACGTTCATCCTTTCACGAGTGTTACATATTAAAGCATGACCCGACTCAACATAAACAACAGAAGATTGATATCTTCCAAGCCACTCTGAAAACGCATTAATCTTCATAACATGCATGTTACCAACACAAGGGTAACATTCAAACACAAGGGGTGAGATATCTACCAATATAATTGAGATTATGATAAATAATATATTAGATTTACGTCAAATAAAAACTACCACATCGCGGTATTATCATCACAAATCACTTCACATCACCATATATTCAACAAACAATTCAATTCATGATTCAAGTCACAGCACTTCACATAAATTCATACTCATGCAATTTAGAATGAGACACTAACAATGCACATGCATGTGGTACCCATGGCTTCAGCCCCCGTCGCCAATTGCCAATTAATAAAGGCATCAAACAAGGCATAAGTCTTCGTCACAGTTTGCCAATCCAGGCCGTCACAAAAAATGCAAATGTATGTGACTCGATGAATGCAACATCACATACACAACAACCACAAAATTCCTCGCGAGGCATACGCCTATATCACTATTTTTACCAATAAATAGAGGTAAATTATCAACATCACATCGTCACAGGTTTATTATTATAAACTCTTTCATCTTCGTCATAACATCGTCATAACATCGTCACAATAACAACCCAGTATAATAACATCACTAACTCAACCGCAAGTCAATAAAGCAACACAATTAATTTAACGATAAATCAACATTCACTAATTCAACCAAATTCACATCTCCAGCAAGTTTACAAGCTTCCAACAAATATTCAGCATACTAACTCAATCAAAATAACCTACACGCGTTTCGTAATTATTCAGACAGTTTTCGAATCAAACCGGTTAACTAATTTTATCGATTAAAATTACTCATTGTTTCTACTTTATACTAATTTCTCTTATTAGTTTCTTGTCAAACTAACACTTCACTACTATTCACTTGGCTACACTGTTCATATTGGCTTCCTGTCAAAACTACTAGATTGCTATTCTCTTGCAACCTGCCACCCGCTGCTACTAATTTTCTTTTTCTATCAATACTGCTATTACCAATTACTCCTGCTGATACTTCCTATCAGTGCTCTTCTAAATTATTACATACACTGTTGTGTTCTGCTGCTAATTTACATTGAATAAATGTATATACTTCGACTATTTATCAACACTGCACAACTCATTTAATTATTATTGTTGGAATAATTATAATAATTATCATTAGTTCATTTGCAAATCATGTTACTGTATTTCCTAAGATTATTATGTTACTATATTTTCATAATAGGCTGGAACAATTAAAGTAACTTCTTTCATATCAGGTTAGCAATTTAAGAGAACAATTAAGAAAAGGGGCAAACTGAGTGGTCCCCTCTTATTTCATCTGGGGCGCCCACCCCCTCATTTTTAACACTCTGGGGCGCCCACCCCATGTCCTTGTGGCCCCCGCCACCACTTCCTCATTTTCCCCAGAATCTCTCTTTTTCCTTCTTCTCAGAATCTAATTCTCTTCATAATTTCATTGATCCTTTTACTTAACAATCAGTATTTTTCAGAATCTTCAATTTATATTAAATCGATACAAACAATTTTGTGTTGCCACAACAGTTAATTAACATAACCAGGTTCTTATCAATTTCCAAAAAACACCAATACAACAACAATAACACAAACAACACCAACACCGACACAAACAACAACAACACCAATCACAGTAGGATTTCAACAATCCAAAACCCCACATATCATCCATCATATTCCCGGTTATAGAGTTAGAACCCCCTTACCTTAGATTGGAGACCGCCCTATAAATTTTGGTCGAATTTCCTAGCTTCCGGTATTCGCCTATTTCTTCCATTTTACCTCTTCACGGCAACCGCTCCGTATCTTCACCAAACCTTTGTTTTCTTGTTCTTTGATAGCCAACCCTTATGCTACCTCTAATTTTTTTCCTTTTTCTTATAATTCCAGTTAATCAATAAAATAACACTGTCATTTTCTTATTCTCATTGGGCCTAATATTCACACCCCCATATTTCTATTGTCAACCACCGAAACAATCCCAACTAAATTATTACTTCATTATTTCACCACCGGTAATTAGATAATTAATTCCAATAAGATAATTTAACGTCCAATATTTCACAATATCAACGAATAAATTCCAAAATGATTCAATTAAATAACTAATCAAATATACGGGCGTTACACTCATCATAGCATTTTGTATATTTTTAAAAAATTAGAGTTTTATTAAAGTCAACAAAAATAACTTGCATTTCGCATTTTTGCATATTTTTATTCGGGTTACCATTTGTTCAAATTTTTTATTTTAGACAATTAATAGATATTTGTTTTATTTTTATCACTTCAAAAATATTAAAAATATATGTTTTAATTATTATTTCAATTTTATTAAAAAAATGTAAAAAAAAAGTTTTAAAATTTTGTTTAATTTGTTTTATTTAGGATTAGTATTATTTTATTTGTTTAGATTTTATTTTAGTTTTTATTAGTTAAAAAAAAAAGACAAAATACCCTTTTTGGTCCCTTAAGTTTACCTTGGGATGCATTCTGGTATCTTATCTTTAAAAAGTTCCAAAGTAGTCCTTGAACTTTCAAAAAGATTCACGTTAGTCCTCTCCGTTCAATTTTTACTAACGACGTCAACTTTTGCTTGTGTGGCATCTGATGTGACGCTGATGTGGCGTATGATAATTATACTATTAATGAAAATTCAATAAAACCTCAAAATATTTGTCCTAGACCTGGATTCAAACTAGGTATATGATGGTCACCATAGATATTACATTATCATTGAAGAATTTTTATTTTTGTGATTAAACTTACTAACTAAATTTATTAATTCTTTTTTTTTCTGGATTTCTTCAAAGTTCCTCATCATGTTCCTCTACCTGGGTTTCAACAACGGGGTTCAGAAATCTGATTATTGGTTTGTAAATTTAAAATGGCAGAGCAATTTACAGTGATAATCCATAATTCCAACTATTGTTTTCTTCATACGCCCTTCTCATCCTTGAAGATGATAAAAAATTTGTCACTGTATCCTTGTGGAATTGAATAACAAATGAAATAGCAATTCATACGTCATGGCTGTACCAAATAATCAAACCCTAAAAATTGCAAATGAAATTTGGAAAAATCAATCCAAGTGAAACTGAAATGACGGTGTCAGTGGCCATGGCTGAAAACAAATGAAACTAACCCAGATTGAAAACTAGGAGAAAAATTGAAACTGAACCCAGATTGAAAATGCTTCGTTGTCAGGCCGTGAAGAGAAAAATTGAAAACAAATGAAACTGAACCTAAATTGAAAATAAATGAAAATGAACCCAGATTGAACACAAATTGCTGATATTGTCTTGGAGTTATAAGGAGAAAAATTCCAGATCTGTGAAATACTTTACATGTAACAATTTGTGAAATGCTGATATGGTCTTTCTTTTGACGATATAATGGAAAAGAGTGATGATTATGATGAGAAGCCTATTAGTGGTAACTGTCCAATTTCATTTCATTTAGAAATTAAATATCAATATTAAAATAAGGGGTTTGGCTTTGAGTTTGGTATCTCAGATTCTACTGTCTTCTTCTACTAAAATGTTGGATTATTATTATTATCTCAGAATTATTATTGTTATAATAATAATAATTATTATTTATTATTATTATTATTATTATTATTATTATTTTTATTATTATTATTATTATTGGATTATGAATGATGAAATGGAACACTAAAATGAAAGACTAAATCAAAACTATAATATGAAGATGAAACAAGAAAATTGTTTTGGGAGGGAGAAATTAATTGGGGTAAACTATAACATGAAGATGAAACAAAATTGATTTACAGAAAACTTAAATACACATGGACCTGGATTGCAGTTTGCCCCTTTTGTGGTGTTTTCAGAGATGCATCTCCGAAACACTTAAATTTCAAATTTAACGTTGATTTTTAATTGTCAGGTATTTTTTCGGAGATGCATCTCCGAAAAAAGCTTTTCATATACATTTTATCTCCTTCACTATTTCATCATTTTCATCCAAACCAAAACATAAACCCTCCCCAAAATCTCCATCATTCTCAATCAACTTTTCATCTCCAAATCAAGTTTCAAGTGGTTGATCATACTAAAGGGAGCATACAAAGCTACAATTTGAGGTAAACATCAATCATTTAATCTTTTATTCCACTACATTGTTGCTGATTTAGGATGAAGAAAACTGCGTCAGTTCGGAAGTACATTTCCGAAATAAACCACCTAACAAATTTCGGAAATGTACTTCCGAAATAAGGTCTGACAGAATTAAAAAAAGTTTTAACATCTTTTATGTATTTTTACATATGTTAGGTATGGTGCGTCCGGACAACATTATCGCCGATGGTTAGAAGTTCCGAAAGAGGTCAACGTTGATAAAGAGCCGATAAACGATGTTAAAATAATTACCGTTGCGGTGGATGTTCGACAATAATTTACAAATGTTAGAACAAGATTTGTTCTGATCAATATTCTTGTTTTAATGATAACAATGTATATGAATTTTGTATAAGACAATATGGTACTCTAATCCTATGCATTTTCCATTTCAGGAAATATATAAGGAGTGTGCACAATTCAGCGCTAAGAAGCACTGACTCAGAAGATTCTAGATTGCAACATAAGAACATGCTCTCGCAAGACATCAGAAGATGGTCAAGCAGAATGAGAACATGGTCTATGAAGCATCAGAAGAACTTGAGATCAGAAGAAGAAGCACTGAAGTTCTTATGGTATCACGCTAAAGCATTTCAAAGTCAGAAGACAAGAAGATGCTCTGCACCAAGCTGTAACTCTGATTCTGATTATTCAAACGTTGTATTCACAAAATCTGAGATCAGAAGTTAGTACTAGATGACAGGCTACAAAGTCTAATCTCTGACTGACAAAAGGAACATTAGAAGCTACAAAAGGCAAAGTCAGTAAAAGCAGAGAAAAGCATGGCTCGAGGTAGTTGACAAAACAGTGAAAACATTAAATGCAAAGCTGTCCAGTCACGCAACGCATTAAATGCATTCCAACGGTCATCTTCTCAAACGCCTATATATAGTGAAGTTCTGATAAGAAGCAGTAACGAATTCTTGGCAAACTTACTGAAACGCTGTTGAAATCAAAACACACGAACTTCATCTTCAATCTCACATTCTTTGTAATATTTAGTTGTAGCAACCTGCCCTAAAAATTAGCTTTTAGAGTCGCCACCTATTCTGAAGGGCGAATAGGAAACCCTACGCAGTATAGAGATCAGGGTAAGATACTATATTCAGGTCGAGGGAAGGTGTTAGGCACCCTCAACCCTTTCCTATGGCTTTGAATCTAAGGTAAAGGTTTATAGCAAAATTACAGAGGTTAATAGCTAAGGTAATGAGAAGGGGGAAAATTGAGATTTTTGGGAAGGGGACTCGCCTTGATTATCCAAGTGCCTACGTATCTCCTTAGGGAGAATCAGAGTCAACGTAGTTCGGGCACAGGATTGTACGCCTTAGAATTTGATTTGAATGGTTTGAAATTGATTTGAAATTTGTTTTTGAAATGCGAAGTTCGAAGGTATTTTGAATTACCTTATCGTAGTTTGAACATCGCAGAATTGAAGAGATGAAAATCCGTGGTTTGTGATTTGATGTATTTTAAGTGTTTTGGGCGTACAACCCTGATTTAGCACAATTAACCGCAATGATCATTAGGTTTGATCACCATAGTTAAAAGATTGGGGTTTTGCACCATTACCAATTCAAATCGATTGATTCGATTATCACTAATAATGAATTAACGTATTTTATTATTTTATGAATTTGTATTTTTATACTGTTAACTCTCATAACCGATTAATACGATTACAAATAATAACAAATTGATAAGGTATGCTAATCATCATAACCAATAAGATGGTTAAAACCATTTAGCAAAATAATGCTTATTTTAATTTATAGGATTTGATTAATTAAATTAATCGATTATTAACCATCGCGACCAATAAATTTAGTCGAAACGAATAATGAATTGAATCCTAATATTTACACCTTATAGGGTTTTTGTGATTTATAATTAGAATTAAATTAATTAAATCGGATAGGCGAAATAATCGGGACATATTATAATCCTATCCCTAATCCTAATTTTATCATCTAATTCTAATTAAATCATATACATATTAAATATATTAATCCTAAATTAAATTAATTAAACCTAAATCCTAATAATTAAATAACAAAACAGAAATATATTAAAAAAAACCTGGCAGTAATCCTGTGTATGCGGCCTGCGAGTGTCCATCGTGAGCCTGCATCTCCTTGTCCTTCAGATCTTGATCGTAGTACATCCAAGGGCTACAGGCTGAGGGTGTACCGTGAGTTGGATGATAAGGCGCGCGCTGGATTCATGGTTGATCATAAGAAACAAGTTCAGGAAAATATATAAAAAATAATGGCATGACCTGGGGATCGAGCCCAGGTCTCTTGGATCATCACCATCACGCCTCAACCATCTGTGCTGATTTGCCTCACTGATTAAATATTACACGCTATATAATATATACAAAAAAACACGGATAAAATAAAAAAATAAAAAACAAATCGCGCGCAGAATCTTCACCGTCCCCGTTGCGTTTTTCTGGAAAAGTGGCATGGCTTTGCCTACAGTTTTGTCCCGTTGCCATAGGTATTCGCCCTCCAAATCTGCAACTCAATAGCAATAAACGCACAAAAACATTCCAGAAAAAACACACATAATCTCACGAGCGTATTATGCCGATTTATTTGACTTAAAATCATCTCAAATTAGAACCCCCTATTTGAAGCTTTGTTAACCTAATAATGGTGGATTATAATTTCTGTATCAAAACTCCAATCAAACGTATCAGTCACGTTCCACACACGATTATGAACACGAATCTGCAATTCAATCATATTTGCAATGCTTAAATCTGTGAAATCGAAAGGTTCAAAAGGAAGGCCAAACCGTGAATGTTCTTATGGTGATTCTGAGTACATGAGCCCTTGAAGATGATCCCAACGGCTTCGGTAAATGTCCAGGAAGCTAATTCCAATCTCCAAACTTCGTATGCAAGTTAGAAAACGAACCTTGTTTGTTCTTGAATTTGTGTGCACCCGGTTTTGGTCCTTGGAGGCAGAATTTTTCGCCCCCTCTTTACTGCTAATCTCTTCAGCTTTATAGTTGGGGTCTTTTAGGGTTGAAATTAAATTGAAGAATAATTTTATGCAAATTTTGGAAGATTTGGAACGGGTTGGTTTTGGAAATTTTTGATAGAATGCTGATAGAACGTGTTCACCTCTTTGGTCTTTTGTTTTTATTTTTTTATTTTTTTATTTTAAAAAACCTAATAATAATAACAATAATAACTAATAATAATAATCCTGGTGATTAATTCTAATGACCCAAATAAAACTAATAATCCTAATTATTATATAATTAATAAAACCTAATTACAAATAAAAACCTAATTAATCCTAATTCTACCTAATAATAATCATAATGTTAATGAAAGTTTAATAATTTAAATAAAAAACAAATGTTAGTAAAAACCCAAATGATTTTTTCCAAAAAATCATAAAATTCTCGTAACAACTGGGCCCACTGTTTAGATCCCAAAATACTTGCTATTCCAACCCCTTTTTTTTATTTCAACCAATTTATAAAGGAATTTTATAAGAGGTCGAGTTTAATAATTGATATATTAAACCCTATGGCTCTTAATTTTTAACACCCTTAATAAATTAGAAGATACGGATTATATCGGGTAAATTTCGGGGTATGACAGCTGCCCCTATTCAATCTTCTTAAACTTGAAGAATCAGATAGGCACGTCTGCCTATCATGATCTAAAGGTAGAAGAGGATTGAATATTGAATGCCCCGAAATTTGCACTTGTTGGGAAGAAGTTTTGGAGGAGATGGGCTTACAGATGCCACCCGAGGTGAATACCATTTTTCAGAGTGTGGAGCAAACGCTTTTGAAAGGGACCACTGGCTTTCTTGTTGTAGCACGACCTAAAAAGGCAACCTGAAATTTATGCAATGTTATGATGCATGCGATGTATGATGCAATGAGCTTCTCAAAATATATGAGAGCCATGTATGTATATGCACTATGTATAAATGAGGTATGTTAGTTGAATGATGCATGACTATTAGCTATGTTAGTAACTCTGAAAAGAAAGATAGCACCTTTGATTGTTTGTTGATGTTTTGGAAGATATCACTGCCGAGGGACTAACGTGATAAACCCAATTGAAGAACGGTTTAAAAATCTTGTATGCCTGGAAAAGCTCCTAGAAAGGATGGAATACGTCTTGAAGAAGACTTCCTGGAAAGGTTCCTGAAAAGGAATAGCGAGGACCTTCTGTTGGTTGTGTAATTGGCTTGCTATGGTCAGCAAGCTTCCGCAGTTTGTGAACCCCCACTTACTATATTTCTAGTAAGTTTCCGTAGTTTGTGAACCTCTCACTTACCATAGTGCTGGTAAGCTACTCGCAGCTTGTGAACTCCTCACTTACCATAGTGCTGGTAAGCTACTCGCATTTTGTGAACCTCTCACTTACCATAGTGCTGGTAAGCTACTCGCAGTTTGTGAACCTCTCACTTACCATAGTGCTGGTAAGCTACTCGCAGTTTGTGAACCTCTCACTTACCATAGTGCTGGTAAGCTACTCGCATTTTGTGAACCTCTCACTTACCATAGTGCTGGTAAGCTACTCACAGTTTGTGAACCTCTCACTTACCATAGTGCTGGTAAGCTACTCGCAGTTTGTACCTCTCACTTACCATAGTTCTGGCAAGTTACATCGCAGTTTGTGAACTTCTCACTTACCATAGTTCTGGCAAGTTACATCGCAGTTTGGACCCCAATAGGATTGCTTGCTATAGTTCTAGCAAGTTCACCTGCATGAAAAAGATTCACTTGTTTTTAGACTCACGACTCGAGGGTCGGAGACTGGGCTGTTGTCATAGCCAGACGGGAACTGACTACCAGACGGGAACTGGATTTTCATGTAACAGTGAGACGGGAACTGACTTTGAAAATGATTTGGATGGCCAATAAAAATTGGGTTTTTTGTGATATGCTAATGCTCATGCGTATGTATGCATGTTTATGGGTGAATGAACAACAAGGTTGCTATCATCGGTAAGGTTACCGGGAGCATCAATCAGGTGATTGGAAATAATATCTCAGTAAGGTTACTGGCATCGGTAAGGTTACCGGAAGCATCAATCAGGTGATTGGAAATAATACCTCAGTAAGGTTACTGGCATCGGTAAGGTTACCGGAAGCATCAATCAGGTGATTGGAAATAATACCTCAGTAAGGTTACTGGCATCGGTAAGGTTACCGGAAAGTGGGTGGATAATGATTATGCTCATGTATATGTGGACTGATGTAACGAATGAAACGAAGTAATGTCTTCTATAAGACTACCTGAAAAGGTCTTTTGAATGGATATGAAAATTTGTCTTGAAGAAGACTACCCGAAGGGGTCCCTAGAATGGATAGAAATTTGTCTTGAAGAAGACTGCCTGGAAAGGCTCTTAGAGTAGATAGAAATTTGTCTTAAAGAAGATCACCTGAAAAGGTTCTTAGCAAGGGATGAAGAATGTCTTTAAAAACGACTACCTGAAAAGGTTAAAAGATGTCTTAAAGAAGACTACCTGAAGAGGTTTCTGAGAGGGATGACGAATTGTTTTTTTTTTGAAAGAGACTACCTGAAAAGGTACTTAGGACAAGAATGTCTCGAAGGAAACTACCTGAAAAGGTGCTTAGAAGAAGAATGTCTTGCAGAAGACTACCTCAAAAGGTACTTAGAAAAAGGAATGTCTTTAAAAAGACTACCTAAAAAGGTTTGTAGAAAATGGAATGTCTTAAAGAAGACTACCTAAAAAGGTTTGTAGAATGTCTTAAAGAATACTACTTTAAAAGGTAATTAGAAAAAAGACAATGTCTTGAAAAAGACTACCTGAAAAGGTGCTTAGAAAAAGGATAATGTCTTGAAGAAGACTGCCTGAAAAGGAACTTAGAAAAGAAATGTCTTGAAAAAAGACTACCTAAAGAGGTTCTTGGAAATGGTGATAATCTGTCTTGCATAAGACAGCTTGAGGAAACTCCTAGAAAGGATCGTGCGATTCGTCTTAAAGAACACCACATAAAGAGTTACGGTGTAATGTATCAGCCAATATATGCAATGCATGATTTGTATGTATTTGTATGATGCTCCAATGGTAGGTTGTTGATAACCAAAGCGTATATAGCTTGCTGGAGTTGCAGGTTTGTTTGATAAGGTGGGGTGTGATGCTAGCGCGATTTCCCAATACCTGTTTTGTTTGAGCTTGGAAGATCGTAGTTAGGAGAAAGATTTGTTCGATGTTGTAAAGTGCGAGAACGCCTTTTTCCCTTTTGTTGTGTGTCTTGCGGATTTAATATCCATTGCCCCAGTATTTCATGGAGAAAGATGCCTATGAAGGAAGTGCCCCAGGGAATAGCCTTGTCATATGCTTCGATGCTTAGATTGAAGGGTGTGCCCCTGATCTCCAGGTCATGGAAGGTTATCCATAGTGTTCTATCCTTTGAATTTGAATTCTTCCCATGTCTGACATGCCCCTGTTTGAGATTGCTTTGAGATGTGCCCCAAGTCGATTGAACCTTAGGAAGACTGCCCCTAGTTAATAGGATGTTCAATTGTATGCCCATGTGTTCCTTGAAATTTTTGCCCCTGTTTAGGAGAACCCCCTAGATGTGGTTCCCCCGACTCCAGGGTCTTTATTAGAAATGATCACCTTTGATTAACCCATTTCGAGATTTCCTCGATGCTAAGTGTATGCTCGTAGATGGTGTTGTACTTTTTGAGAAGTAGCTCCAATGGAATGCGTATGCAAGTTTTGAAATCGAAGTCCGTTATGAATTAGGACTGGATGGTTTTGAAAAGAATGCTTGAAGAAGCATAGTGATTAGAAGTAGTTTTAACAAACATAGGAGTCAGTATAACAAATTCCTGCTTAATATGCTTTCGTAGTTAACCTTGCCTCAATTAGGACTTTTAAATGTTGTAACTTGGCCTGGTTCATGTTTTAAGAAACAATGGGTATAAGGCTCAAAATTTTATTTATCCCACCCCTTTCTCCTTGATGTTCTCCAGATCCTAAAAATTCGCCTAATCCAATGGATGTGCTTTGTTTGCAAGAGAATTGTTTCAGTCCTGATGTTACGCAGAAGCCTTAGTAGAGATCCAAGCATTGATGAAAATGTTGTAGAGATCCAAGCATTGATGCAAAGCTTTGACGATTTAGCAATCACAGGATTATCCTTGGTATGTCGCCTTTGTTTTTATCCCTTATTTTTGCATGAACCAATTCCTTTTGAATTTGGTCCACCGGGATGCCCTAAATTTTGCCTAAGTCGTTTTTCTCTTTCGTGGGAATTTTCATTTTGACTTAGCGGGCGCTTTTCTCCTTTTTGCTTTTGAATACTCCTTTTGAGATTAATCTTTGGATATTGAACGTTGTGACTGCTATGTTGATTTTGATTTGCAAGCTTCACCTTTGATACTTCCTCGATCTTGAATGGTGAAATGAGGAAGAGGATTGTTACGAATGTTATCTCCATTGCTTCCTCAATCTTGGGTGAATGCGAGGAAGAAGATATGCTTGAACCTTATGCTTGGATTGACTGATTCTCTTGACAACCAAAATACATCATTGAGTTAGTTGAAATCTACCCTGCCCCTGGTTAAAATCAAGGTTCTTTTGAAAAGTAGAAACAAGCTCCAACTCCTGGCTCGAGGGGGTAACGAGGGATTAACATCCTTATATCTCCACTGTTTGGGAATTGAAACAATGCCTGTATATCCTCGGCTCGGTCTTACCTCGAAAGCATACGTTTAGCTGGACTTAGTCATTTGTATTCGTCATTCTCCCTCAAGCTTGTTAATAACCCTAAAAATAGAAGTGTGTGACTGGAAAGTCATGGTAGTGAGTGAATGAATTGATTTCAAAACATGCATGATTATTGTATTGAATTACTATTCGAAAAGTACAACGTTTTACATCAAATAGCGTTTTGTGATCGTAGGAAATACAACTAGAAAGATACACCTATTAATCCTAAGGGCAATCTCCTTTGTGAATCTGTCGACTTTGTTTTACTCCTTAGTTCGTGGACTTGTAGAAGTAGAAGGTGACCTCGAATTCCCCTTGGGCACGCCAAACCTATCGGGAACAAATTGCTTGTTAGCGGTGGGTTTTCGTCATATAGGAACTTCATGAGTTTCCTTTGACTGAAGCTCTTTTGCTTTTTTTTTTTTAGGATAGTATCACACCATTGCAACCTTCGAAGTTTGTAGATTGATAGAGAGAACGCCTATGACTCTTTTGCCCCTTGGTACGGAGTTAACATATGTCGGCTTCCCTCCATCGTAGTTAGCATCTTTGTTCAGGGTCTTGCCCCAGTTGGACAAATCCTTGCCCCCAGGTTATCGTAGAGCGTCCTTGAAAGTTTGATATGTTCTAAGATGGACCCCTTTATGATTAGATACATCTTGAGTGTATCTATGAGGGAACTCTTTGTTGAACTAATCTTTGCTCGATGAAAACCTTTATTGTATTTGTAATCTTGTTATGACAAGGCATGGACACGTGGTTGGCATAGCGGAAGACATCCTCTTTTTTTTTTTAGTAAGACCAAGATCTTTTATTCTCCTTGCTCCGTAGTCTACGATCCTTTGATTTTTTTGGGAGTTTCGGGAAACCGGCTAGCATGGTAAGTATGGATGCGGGCGAAGATAGAAATGTAAATGTGAATGTAAATGTATGAATGCATGAAAATGCGAGTGCGCGCGTATGCAAAGGACTCCTTTATTTTTTGTATGTTATGACTCCTTGTATGCAATGCAATGCGGATGTGCGGTAGATATAATCTTAAGGATAACCTGTGCGGATTTAGGGACGACATTAGACTCAAATGAGATACTCGTAAGCTTGAGATTACAATGCACCAATGGGAATCCCTCAGACTAAGGGGTACGCGGCAAGTAGCAGCGGATGACCGTTCAGGACAGTCACCAAGTCTCATGGCCATCGAGAGGCCGTTCGACGTGTATTTAGAAGTATGTCCCTCGTGGGAAGGTTCTCTATGCGGAACACAACCTATCTAAGGACGATATCATATGAGGTGAAATCCTTACAGGCTAGGGATGAAAGATGTATAGATGGGAATCCAAAACCTACACTAGTTAGGGGGTGAGCGGGAATAAGCACGGAGTGACCGTTCAGGACAGTCACCAGATCTCATAGCCATCGAGAGGCCAATCGAACGCATGCTAGTGAAGTTGTCCTTCGGGGAAGGACGCGTCGTTGTGAAAACACACGGGTGTGAAAGAAAATCCCTATGGGCTAGGGAGTGCGTAGGTGTAGGCACGAGATGACCGTTCGAGACAGTCACTAGATCGCATGGCCATCGAGAGGCCAATTGACGTGCGTTAATAGAAATGTCCTTCGTGGGAAGGACGCGTAGTTGTAAGAATACAAGGATATAAAAATAAAATCCCCACAGGCTAGGGGATGCATAGATGGTGATGTCCTTCGTGGGAAAGACATGGTCTTTAGAAATTAGAGTCCCTACAGGCTAGGGACCACGTGGGGATACCTGCAAAATCCAAACGCATAGATATCCAAAGCAAATAAGTTGCAAACATATAATAAGCACATGAGCACGAAAGTCCTAGGTTCATAGGTTCGACGTAGGGGGCTCTAGGGAGCCAACCTTTTTATGGAGTGTTCTAGAAGGTCTCATGGGGTCGTTCGTAGCCGCCGAGACTTTTTGTCTCTTTGGATTTTAGAACAACTCATTTTATCCATGAGGTTCGAGTTTTAGGGGTAGGTTCTCGGAGAGATCAGCTAAGTATCCAGTCCAGCCCTCCACAAAGTCAAGCTTCGTTTCGGACCTTTCCAAATACCCAACCCACTCCGAGTGGAGTTATCAGTGAGACTCGTAAGGCGATTCATGTCCCCTTTTGGTCTCAAAGTTAACTCCCACACTTAGGTTTAACAGCAATTTTATATATCCCAAAAGATGCAATAGAAATAAAAATATTCATTTAAATAAATATTTAATTAAATTGCAGTAGTGAAATTGCAGAGGAAAATAAATAAATAAAATTTAAATATTTACTAACCTCGAAATCCGGCTGCTTATGATACAAAAGAATGCAATACACAGCAAATATTTAAATAAACAGATAAATATTTTAAATGATATAAATAGTTGAAATTACAGATAAATAAATAAATAAAAATTAAATTTTATTTATTTATATTTTTTTTAAAAAAAGATAAACCTTCCCCCAAACCCTAAACCCTAAAAAATGGCAGGTTTGCCAACCCTGAAATGCGCCAAACCTAAACCCTGCCAAAACCTATAGGAGCATAGTAATTCACCGTTATAGTGTATCCCCAGCAGAGTCGCCAGCTGTAGCAACCTGCCCTAAAAATTAGCTTTTAGAGTCGCCACCTATTCTGAAGGGCGAATAGGAAACCCTACGCAGTATAGAGATCAGGGTAAGATACTATATTCAGGTCGAGGGAAGGTGTTAGGCACCCTCAACCCTTTCCTATGGCTTTGAATCTAAGGTAAAGGTTTATAGCAAAATTACAGAGGTTAATAGCTAAGGTAATGAGAAGGGGGAAAATTGAGATTTTTGGGAAGGGGACTCGCCTTGATTATCCAAGTGCCTACGTATCTCCTTAGGGAGAATCAGAGTCAACGTAGTTCGGGCACAGGATTGTACGCCTTAGAATTTGATTTGAATGGTTTGAAATTGATTTGAAATTTGTTTTTGAAATGCGAAGTTCGAAGGTATTTTGAATTACCTTATCGTAGTTTGAACATCGCAGAATTGAAGAGATGAAAATCCGTGGTTTGTGATTTGATGTATTTTAAGTGTTTTGGGCGTACAACCCTGATTTAGCACAATTAACCGCAATGATCAATAGGTTTGATCACCATAGTTAAAAGATTGGGGTTTTGCACCATTACCAATTCAAATCGATTGATTCGATTATCACTAATAATGAATTAACGTATTTTATTATTTTATGAATTTGTATTTTTATACTGTTAACTCTCATAACCGATTAATACGATTACAAATAATAACAAATTGATAAGGTATGCTAATCATCATAACCAATAAGATGGTTAAAACCATTTAGCAAAATAATGCTTATTTTAATTTATAGGATTTGATTAATTAAATTAATCGATTATTAACCATCGCGACCAATAAATTTAGTCGAAACGAATAATGAATTGAATCCTAATATTTACACCTTATAGGGTTTTTGTGATTTATAATTAGAATTAAATTAATTAAATCGGATAGGCGAAATAATCGGGACATATTATAATCCTATCCCTAATCCTAATTTTATCATCTAATTCTAATTAAATCATATACATATTAAATATATTAATCCTAAATTAAATTAATTAAACCTAAATCCTAATAATTAAATAACAAAACAGAAATATATTAAAAAAAACCTGGCAGTAATCCTGTGTATGCGGCCTGCGAGTGTCCATCGTGAGCCTGCATCTCCTTGTCCTTCAGATCTTGATCGTAGTACATCCAAGGGCTACAGGCTGAGGGTGTACCGTGAGTTGGATGATAAGGCGCGCGCTGGATTCATGGTTGATCATAAGAAACAAGTTCAGGAAAATATATAAAAAATAATGGCATGACCTGGGGATCGAGCCCAGGTCTCTTGGATCATCACCATCACGCCTCAACCATCTGTGCTGATTTGCCTCACTGATTAAATATTACACGCTATATAATATATACAAAAAAACACGGATAAAATAAAAAAATAAAAAACAAATCGCGCGCAGAATCTTCACCGTCCCCGTTGCGTTTTTCTGGAAAAGTGGCATGGCTTTGCCTACAGTTTTGTCCCGTTGCCATAGGTATTCGCCCTCCAAATCTGCAACTCAATAGCAATAAACGCACAAAAACATTCCAGAAAAAACACACATAATCTCACGAGCGTATTATGCCGATTTATTTGACTTAAAATCATCTCAAATTAGAACCCCCTATTTGAAGCTTTGTTAACCTAATAATGGTGGATTATAATTTCTGTATCAAAACTCCAATCAAACGTATCAGTCACGTTCCACACACGATTATGAACACGAATCTGCAATTCAATCATATTTGCAATGCTTAAATCTGTGAAATCGAAAGGTTCAAAAGGAAGGCCAAACCGTGAATGTTCTTATGGTGATTCTGAGTACATGAGCCCTTGAAGATGATCCCAACGGCTTCGGTAAATGTCCAGGAAGCTAATTCCAATCTCCAAACTTCGTATGCAAGTTAGAAAACGAACCTTGTTTGTTCTTGAATTTGTGTGCACCCGGTTTTGGTCCTTGGAGGCAGAATTTTTCGCCCCCTCTTTACTGCTAATCTCTTCAGCTTTATAGTTGGGGTCTTTTAGGGTTGAAATTAAATTGAAGAATAATTTTATGCAAATTTTGGAAGATTTGGAACGGGTTGGTTTTGGAAATTTTTGATAGAATGCTGATAGAACGTGTTCACCTCTTTGGTCTTTTGTTTTTATTTTTTTATTTTTTTATTTTAAAAAACCTAATAATAATAACAATAATAACTAATAATAATAATCCTGGTGATTAATTCTAATGACCCAAATAAAACTAATAATCCTAATTATTATATAATTAATAAAACCTAATTACAAATAAAAACCTAATTAATCCTAATTCTACCTAATAATAATCATAATGTTAATGAAAGTTTAATAATTTAAATAAAAAACAAATGTTAGTAAAAACCCAAATGATTTTTTCCAAAAAATCATAAAATTCTCGTAACAACTGGGCCCACTGTTTAGATCCCAAAATACTTGCTATTCCAACCCCTTTTTTTTATTTCAACCAATTTATAAAGGAATTTTATAAGAGGTCGAGTTTAATAATTGATATATTAAACCCTATGGCTCTTAATTTTTAACACCCTTAATAAATTAGAAGATACGGATTATATCGGGTAAATTTCGGGGTATGACATTAGTGAGTGTTAAGCTTAGAACTTAAGAGAAATATCATAGTTGTGATTATAGCTTTCTAAGAAGCAAATTCATACTCTTGTAAACATTTATTTTACATTGATTTGTAAAAGGTTCCTAGAGTGATCAGTGAGATCAGTAGACTCTAGAAGACTTAGAAGTTTCTAAGTGTTGATTTCCTAGAGTGATCAAGGTGTGATCAGTATACTCTAGAAGACTTAGAGTGTTTCTAAGTGGATAACCATTGTAATCAAGATTGATTAGTGGATTAAATCCTCAGTTGAGGTAAATCACTCTAAGGGGGTGGACTGGAGTAGTTTCGTTAACAACGAACCAGGATAAAAATATTGTGTTCATTGTTTTTTATCTTAAGAGTTTTTAAAGTTACACTTATTCAAACCCCCCCTTTCTAAGTGTTACACTTATTCTATTCTTCAACAAATGATATGAGCTTCGCTTGTCGTGAAAAAGTGCTTGATTGGGTTCGAAGTGAAGCTAGTAGACTTGGATTTGACATTGTTATATTAAGGTCTGATAATGGAAGAAGTAGACGGAAAGTTTTTGTCGTGTTGAATTGCGAGAGGGGTGGGAAGTATGTATCAACCAACCGGGTGTTAAAGCACGATGACACGGGATCGAGAAAGTGTGTGTGTGTCCGTTTAAGTTGTACGTGACTCGTAGGATTGATGATTTGTGGCGTTTTAGCGTCATTTGTGAAGTTCATGATCATGCCTTGGAAATCAAGCTACACGGACATCCAATTGCTTGTCGGTTGTCCCGCGAAGAGAATGTAGTTATTTCAGAATTATCGACAATCAAAGTGGCGCCGAGAAACATACTTGCCGATTTGAAGCGGAAAAAATCGGATAGTATTTCAAATATCAAGCAAGTATACAATGAACAACACAATATTAAAGTCATGAAAATGGGCTGAGGTCGGAAATGCAACACCTTTTGAAACTTTTGGGCGATAACTAATACGTTTCAAGCTTCCGAACGTGTGAGGACAAAGTTACGGTGCATGACATATTTTGGACTCATCTCGAAAGTATCAAGTTGTTCAACACATTTCCAACCGTTCTTGTAATGGATTCGACGTACAAAACCAACAAGTATAGGCTTCCGCTTCTAGAAATTGTCGGTGTGACCTCCACGGACAAGACATATTCAGTTGCATTTGCTTTTTTGGAATGTGAGAAAGAAGATAACTTTACATGGGATTTAGGAATATGTAAGTCTTTGTTGGTTGATCAAAATAATATGCCAAGTGTCATTATTACCGACTGAGATAATGCTTTGATGAATGCGGTCGATACCGTCTTCCCGACATCGACCGTGTTACTTTGTCGGTATCACATAACGTGCAATGTGAGAAGTAAGCTCAAACCTGCAGTCGGCACGAAAGAAAGAAAGGATGAAAACGGTAACATCATCAAAGCTGGTGTTGTGGCGGAGAAGATTATAGCCGCATGGAGGAAGATTTTAGATGCACGTTCCGAAGAATTGTATACCGAGAAAGTGGTACAATTCCAAACATTGTGTGTCGGATTTAACACTTTTTGTCATTACGTCGAAAGTACCATCCTTGACAAAGTAAAAGAAAAAGTAGTTTGTGCTTGGACGGATCGAGTGAGACATCTTGGTTTCACTACAACTAACCGAGTTGAATTTGCACATGCGACGCGGTGTTGAAGAAATGGTTGGGTGATAGCAAGGGGGATTTGTGTAGGGGATGGGATACCGTGAACCAAATGCTCTAAAATAAACATAATGAAATACAAACATCGTTTGGTCGGAGCAAGACGGTCAAGGAACACAAGTTTAAGGGAAAAAATCTATACTCACAATTGATTTACAACGTATCCCGTTCGGGCTTGAATTTTATTTTTCATGAGGCGAAGCGGGCGGAGACAACGGGTCCGGATAGTTCAACTGCGGGTACACAATTATAAAAACCTACGGGCTTCCATGTGCTTGTATACATTCTAAAAAATTGAAGTTAAATTCCCCGATACGCATGGATGAAGTAATTGATCATTGGAAAAAGCTCCGCTTTGATGATTTCGAGCCGGCGAAAGAGGGTGAATCCAAAATTACCGTCTCCGACGAGTTGGAAGAGATAATGGATAAGTTTTCAAAAGCGGGTGACACCATGAAATTGCACATAAAATAACAATTGCGAAAAATTCCATTTCCGGAGACCACCAATTTTAAACCGCCATCTTAACCGGTTAAAACCAAAGGTGCGCCTAAAAAGCCGAAAAGTAAACAAGAGGACACATCAACTAAATGGGATCCTTCTTACTTTGAACATGTTGATACATTGATCCCGGATCCACCAACACCAAAGTCCAAGTGTAGTGCTAACAAAGGAGACCGTATTTCGAAGCCGCCGCGCACACCTCCGACCAAGAAACCTCTGATGATCTACATTGACGAGATGCCTCTTTTTATGCACAAATTTATTGATAACATAGTTGATGTTGGCACGGACGGTAATTGTAGGTATCGAGCCATTGCCGGTTTGCTTGGAAGAGGAGAAGAAAATCACACACTTATTCGACAGGCACTTATTTCGGAGTTGACTTTGCATAGGGACATGTACGACTGACTTTATGAAAATCAAGAAATCTTTGATAAAATTCATGATTCCCTTGTTCCATCACTAAGCGGTCACGCCCCAGTTTCGAAGTGGATGTCATTCCCCGAAATGGGTCATCTTATAGCAAGTGCGTACGATTCGGGTGTGTATCGATTTGACGAAATTTGGATTATGTGAGACATTTTTCCCACTTCATAGTTGACCTCCTTTGGACGCGTCGAGCCGCATCATCTGTATCAGGTATCTAAGATTGCGCCACTTTGTTCAAGTTTTTTTTGAAACCGGGGTGTCCTATACCAGCTACTTCTTGTCAGTGGACGACACATCATACAAAAGAGGCGGAGACTTGGCGGGATCCTTTTATTGAAATAATGGCGGAGTTTGAAGATATGATGAAGCAAGAGCGTGAGGAAAACAGAGAGAGGTCAAAGAAGTTACTGGTTTTAGAACTAAGCGGTGAGGATTGGTTCGGAGCATTTTAGATTTACCGAATATTTTTTGTAATGACCGGATGTGTGTCATTTTTTGTATGTATTGTTGTTAGAATGTAAAATCAAACTGATTCAATGCATATATAATATACCTATATTTAATGTTGTCATTATTTATGTTATGCTCATTACATGTGCTTGTATTGCTTCAATTGGTGCAAAATGTCAAAGCAGACTGCACGCATCAAAAATTCAATTTTCTCTTCTGTCTCTGCTAAATTCGGAAGTACATTTCCGAAAATTTAATGCTTCATGACTGTTTTCGGAAGTACATTTCCGAAACATCCACTGAAAGCAAGATAAGGTTTGTTGGGTCATTATTGCTCCTATAAGTCTATAAATCATAGACAATGCATTTTCATCAACCACAACCCACAAACAATAATGACACAAACCTACCTCCACCTAGATTTTGTCTACTTCACCAGTGGTTACCCGATGTCGTTCCAATTTCGCTTCTCGCGCGACACGCCATTCGCGGAATTGATAACGTTGATTAACTCTCTTTTTCAATACCCGAAAAATCGGAAGGTTGTCAAGCTTGAGTACCGCTCGCCTTCTCTTAACGACGAAGGAGACGTTCAGTTCACCTCATTTGAAGTCAAGAACGACGAAGATTTAGCAGTTTTGTGGACAACTTTCGACCGATTTTCTTCGAAGGGTCCGATCGAGTTGGATGCGAAACTTTGAAGATCGGGAGCCAACGTTATCAGAATGTTGACTCATCCTCAACTACCCGTGTTTAACAATATGTAACATTAATTTCATGTTATGTGATGTTTGTAATTCTGATGCTTTATAATAAATCGAAGCGTTGTTCGTTTGTTTTGTAAATTCTGAATCAGATAAGATTTCAGAAATATATCTCCGAATTATTCCAAGGGGGTGAATTCGGAAGTGCATCTCCGAAGTCACCTTTTTTCTGGAAAAAAACTTTATTTCGGATGTACATCTCTGAAATCACCTTTTTTTTCATAAAAATTTGACTTCTGAGATGCATTTCTGAAATATAAAGGCAATTTGGAAATTTCGCCGCGGGTGACCAAGAAGGATGGGATCTATAAAGAAATTGTCTAAACTTAAGGGACCAAAAAGAGAGAGTTTTTGATATATTTTAAATTTTAGTTTAGGCCCATTTTACTAAAGCCCGTGTCTCTTTTTGACCTAGAAAGCCCTAAGATGTCACTATATATACTCATATATACTCATGCATGGAAACATTAAAGGGGGGGCCACTCACACATCAATTAACCATTGAGAACATTTTATTTTCTAAATTCCATGACCAATTGGAAATGAACACAAAAAGACTCATGGTTCACGTAGATTGCAGAGAATCTCCCTCTTCCATTTTCGATAGCCACAGTAACATCTTCCTGCACCAATATACTTCACTTCACTCAACCATTGAGCTACCTCCCAAACAAACCCCGAAACGCAACACAAACACCTCCATCTTTTTCATGTATCTCACACAAATAATAACAACCTCCCAAACAAACCGTTTCCGCAATCCACTCAACACACCTCACCATCGTTCACAACACAGCAACACAACCATACTTCTCTCCAACCAAACCGTGAAAGCTGCACACAATACCATATAAACTCTCAACAACCACCAGATATGTAGCTCCTACCTCTGACGAACCAAGAATGTTCCGCCGCAAGCCATGGATTGCTCCACTACGTGAAACCACTGAGTGCCTATGTTAACTATTGTAGATCCACGTCCGTCGCTATCTTTTCTCTTCCTTTGTGTTTTCATTTTGGTTCACGGTTTCATGTATCTACTGGCTGCCATGTTTATTTGCTTAAGAGAGATTGAATGTAAGAAATTTATTTGTTGTTTTTTTCTGTGTGTCTCTCATTTGAGAGATAATGTTGTGTTTTGTTATAATTGGAGAGGGAGTGTATTATGAGATAAAGTGCTGGAGAATGGAGTTCTGGGAAGTAAAAAATGTGTTTGTCCTATTTTTCTTAAAAAGTTTTTTTTAAAATTTGTGAAATTATTTCCAGGGTTGGAATAATTAAGAATTATTTTATAGGGTCTGTTTGACAAAAATAGCGGTTAATTGATAAGTTAGCTGATAGCTTATATTTTATGACTGATGGCTTATAGTTTATAGGGGATGATTGAGACTGATAGCTTATAAGCTAATTGAAGTGTTTGGTAAAATTAACGGTTGAATTATCTTATAAATATAAAATGAATAAAAGATATTTAATATATAATTATTTTATTTTAAATTAAAATAAATTACAAGGGTTAAAAAATGATATTAATTAAAATAATAAGGATAAAAAAGGAAGAAAAAATAATAAGCTATAAGATATAAGCTAAAACGCTATTTAAAATAGCATTTCGAAAATAAGCTATAAGCTAGTAAAATAAGCTATAAACTCGTGATGAAAAGACCATTACCAAACGGGTCTAAATTATCATATGAGTTATGTTCGAAAACATATCTTATCAAACAGAGTCATATTCATTTTTATATTTCCTTATTTTTTTTATTTTAAAAATTAAGGGTAGGGCGATAGTTTCCCTAATGTTTTATTTTTCTTTTATTCCTTTTATTAAAGAAAAGTTTTTTTTTTTTTTAGATTATAGTTAGTTTGCTATTATGATTTGAGTCCAATAGACAAAACATTGTTATATACATCCCTATATCACGTGTTTTCTTTTAATTTCAACCTTATTATTTACCTTGAAAAATATTATGGATTTTATTTTAATAATGAATTACTTGATTTTTATTTTATTTTATTTTTATTATTCATTAAAATGCATAATTTTATTGTTCATTAAAACCAATCTTTCTCAAGAAATAAAATGCTTGATCAACATCAAGTCGATTTTTCACTTCATCTCAAACTCAAGCCAATTTTCTCAATTTAATTCAATAAACTTTGGTCGACACCAAGTGGTTTTCAATTTTTTATTTATTTTAAAAATCAAATAAGAAATATCAAGTGACAGTGGGAGCACACCTCTTGAATACCTTGATTTTGGATTTAAACACACTAATTAAACAAGGAAAACAAGTGACAATTGGACTTGCTTCCTTTTGAATATCTTGGGTAAATACGCGCTAGGAGAACACATATGCTCAAACATTTACTAAAAGTCCGCAAAGATTGTTTTTACTCAAGCGATGATTAGAAGCAAATCCTTTTGAATATATTGGGTGAACAACGCCATAGGAACGCACATATGCTTAAAATGTTCACTAAACATCCCTTCTAAAATCAACCAACAAACTCATAGTTTTTTACCCCGAACTACAAATGCTCTGACTTTCCCATTGCACGAGGGAATACATATGCACAAGATGCGATGTCTTGGCGAACACAATAATAAAAAACTAAAACCCATTATTTCTCTTTTTCTCGTATAATAAGTAGAAGAACGCAAACATCACGCTAACACTCATTCATAAACTAACACAATGGGTCTCATCGAGTACGATGGATGTGATGGGTGCTAATATCTTCCCATTGCATAATCGACTCCCGAACCCACTCGTGGCTGCGACAATCATTTCTTTTCATTTGTAGGTAGGGCTGAAAATGAGTCGAGTTGAGTCGAACTCGTCTTAGCTCGACTCGACTCGATAAGAATATGTTCAGCTCGAAACTCGACTCGAGTTCGATACGAACTTTTTTTTATGCTCAAACTCGACTCGTTTAAAGTTTACAAACTAATCGATTCGGCTAGTTAGGTTCAATTCGTTTGTTTCACGAACTTAAAAGTAATTTTTTTTAATTTTTTTTTATATTTGGCATTTTAAGTTAAAAAATTTTAAAATAAAAATATTGAATTAAAATAAAAGTTATGAAATTAGATTTAAATTTTCATCCAAAGATCTACAACTACAACATAAAAAACTGTGAAATACCAATCTTTCAAAAGATACATTTAAAACTCTAATTCATAAACTATTCAATTGGAATTTAACTTTGTCCTACAATTTTATCTAAGTCTTTAGGAACCTTAGAACTTTTAATAAAATATTATAACATTCACACCATAGAATATAAAATGATTACACCACCCAACCTTCATTAGCAAATTCTGCTATGTCTTCAACAAAAAAAAACGCATGTTAAGAAGTGTGGGTTTGGCCTAACTCAACCCTACAAAACCGGCTTGTAGGGTGAGGATTGCCCCCACTTATAAGGACATGTTCAGGCCATATATTGTCCGATGTGGGACTCTTAACACACCCCCTCACGCCCAGGACTAGACAACTGGAGCGTGGAAATAAATGGCGGGTGGCCCGATAGCGGAAACCATAGAAGGTGGCCCACCGGATCTTAAACCAGGCTCTGATACCATGTTAAGAAGTGTGGGTTTGGCCTAACTCAACCCTACAAAACCGGCTTGTAGGGTGAGGATTGCCCCCACTTATAAGGACATGTTCAGGCCATATATTGTCCGATGTGGGACTCTTAACATGCTATTGTGAAAGCTTTACTGCCATGGTGCCATAGTTACTACAAAAGAGACAACTTGCAAAATGAAAGATGCCATAGTTACTACAAAAGAGACAACCTGCAAAATAAAAGGATATTTTTCTAACCAATTAAATTTATATATTGCAATACTAACAAAAAATTATCATGTCATGCTATTCTATTCCACCATAGTTTTCATCATCATGATAAAATGAATCATTTGCAATGGTTTCCCTTGTTACACACTATTCAGACTTTTCATTTACCTTAATTCCAGTCAAATAAAATTAGACAGTAGACACCTATAAATATGACAGTTGCAAAACAAAACATCCAAAACATAAATTGAAAGCATAATCACCTAAATTAAAGTAATTATAACTTCAAGGGAGTAATGTAATTTCTGTTTGCACTTGCTCCACCTATCAATGAAAAGAATAAGTTATAAGTTAGTTTTAATAAATTATCAGTACTAATTTTAAAAGTTTATATTATACTTAATAATCAAAAGAGAGCATATTACCTTAGGTTTGTTCCTAATTCCATGCAATATTCGAAGTCAATCACCACCACAAATTAAAGCTTCGACAGTAGTTGAATTTAAAGAAGCTCGAAATGAATTAATAACTCTCCCTCCGGCACTAAAAGTTGACTCCGAAGCCACCGTAGATATTGGAATGGTAAGAACATCTGCTGCCATACGGGACAACACTATATTTTTCACTATTCAATTTCCACCATTCCAAGGCACAAAATGACATGTGACCATTATCTTTTTTGGTTTGTAAGTTGGTTCATTCAAGTACTCTTCAATTTCCGATTTTACAGCAGGAATTACTTGTTGCTCTTCAACATAATTCATTAACAATGACCACCCTGAGGATTTTTGTGGCTCCAAAATAAGCCCATTTTGATCAACAATAGTTCTACTAGATCCTTCTTCACTATGCTCACTAGGTAGATCAACATACTCTTTATACATGTCATCAAGAGCAATACACACATTTTCTATATTTTTTCTAGCTTCATCTTTCGAATAAATTAAGGGAAAACACATGTTAACACCCATCATTTTGATCCTAGGGTCCAAAACAGAAGCAAGGGACATAACAAGATTACATTGACTCCAATATTTGTCAAATTTTTCCTTCATCGCTTCTGCCATTTCTTTCATAAAATCAGATTCATCATCGATAGCTTGATCTAAAACTAGCTTGATTCAAAACACCTCAGCAAGATATAAGTTAGCAGTTGGATATTCACTACCAGAAATAATATTTGTAACAACATTAAATACCTCTAGAAACTTAGAAACTTTTTCAACCTTTTCCCAATCATCATCATTTGGAAGAATCGTATAGCTTGGTTCTCGATCTTGAAAACGAGGGAAGACTTCTTTAAACTGCATTGCAACTGACAACATTTGATAAGTGGAGTTCCAACGAGTAGGGCAATCAAGAATTAATTTTTTACCACTAAGCTTTAGTTGTTGAACTATTTGTGAGAATGTTTGCAACCTTGCTTCAGAGTGATTGATGAACTTCACACTTTCACGCACGTTTTCAACTATTTTTGCTATTTTCCCAATACCATCTTGAATAAGCAAGTTTAGTATATGTGCACAACAACGCACATGAAATAACTTTCCATTTAACACTAACTTTCGGTGCCTTAAAATCAAAACTTTTAACTCTTTCAAACATCTATCATTGTAGAGTGCATTATCCACCGACACACTAAATATTTTATTTTCAATGCCCCAATCTTTAAGACATTTGAAGATTGCATCAGCAATATCAACACCACGCCGAGGAGGAGGAACATGAACAAAACTAAGGATGCGTTTCTGCAAAACCCAGTCAGCATCAATGAAATGGCCAGTTAACACCATGTATTATATCTTCTGATTTTTTGACTTCCATAAATTTGTGGTCAAGCAAATCTTATCACTACAAGAATTTTGGTGGTTTGGGACACTTGGATTGCGACCTTTGCTTAAAAACTGCCCTAACTTAATATCAGCGACCGTTGTCACGACACTTACGGACAACTGCCTAAACTATTTCTATAAAAATAGAGAAGCCTGTGTAGAAAGTAGGCCCGCGACAGTTCCAAAACTTAGAAAGTAGGCCCGTGACAGTTCCAAAACTGCCCTTGAACCATTTTCGTTAACATACCAAATCTCGCGACCGTTCCTTAACCGCCCTCACACTAATATCCCTGACGGTTTCTCAACAGCCGCACTCATTCACTACGATTTTCCTTCTAGAACACATGGCGTCAGTTGTTTAAACTGCCCCTTCACCTTTGAAATTCCACCTCCAAGATAAACACCACTTTCGTTCTCGCGCTTTCATTTCCCATTTAATTTTCATTTTCCCTTTAATCCTGAAAACCCTTATTTTCCCTAAATTTTAAATCACATTCTATTTTCTCTAAAATTGAAAAACCCCTGACATGGTTATTCTTGTTAATCTCAAATCCCATAATCGAAAAACATAACTCTTCTATCACATCTCACCCTCGTTTTGATATTTATTTTGATTTTCCACTCATTGCATTTCTAATTTCCATTTCGATTTATTGTTCCTTAGGTTTCGGTTTCAATTTGACATGCACTATATTTCCTTGTTTCAATTTTGGTTTGAATATCAATTTCGTTTTCGATTTCGATTTACTACTCACTACATATTCCAGTTTCGATTTCAGTTTCCATGTTTTGATTTCAATTTTCATGTTTCGATTACAATTTGAAGGTATTTCAATTTCCAGGTTTCAATTTCAATTTGTGTTTAAGTGCACTTAATTATTTTGTTGAATTATGATGTTCTTGTGACTTAATTTGGTAACATGAACTTGTTCAGGTCGTTGAATGTTCAATATCAATGGAGCAAATGATGAGTGCTGATGAAGTGTTCTGCACAGGACTACAGTGATTATTTCCTCTGTTACATCTCTAACATATAAAAAAACTAGGTAATTAAACTTCACTTTTAATCAAACATTTTCTCTTTATCTTAAATGTTTTATGTTCCCATTCATTCTAGTCCTCAAATATTATTTTATTTTGAAAATGTTGTGCTTCTTTTTTAATAGGCATGACAATACTTGATGCTATGAGATACATTCGACCCGATGTATCTACTATTTTGTGTTGGATTTAGCAACAAGGTAAGCTTTAGTTATTTTTCTGTGCAAGATCACTTTAATTCTCAAAGTTACCATCGGTAAAAGCTTTAGTTATTACAAATTCCTGTTGAATGCCAGTAGACCATGGGCTATATGTGTAAAGATGATTGTACTTAAATCATAATAAATTATTTCATATATAGGTTTTATCCAATCTATGTAACTTAATGCTAATTAACAAATGGTGGTAGTTGTGTTAAGCTTTAGAGAGTGTTATTTTGCTTGATGAAGATTGGTCTGTTCTCTTTTTTTCATAGTAGTTGTCTGGAAAAGCAGGGAGGGAGCTGAGTTGTGCTATTTAGGTTCTTTGTAAGATAGAGGTTTGGTGTGAGTGCAGTTAAAATTTGTGGGTGCAGAACTATCGTGTTTAGTCACTCTCAAAGGCCAAATAAAACACCAAAGAATCACTTTTGAGTTGATAAGTATTTAGAACTCATTGCAAACTTTTGTTTCTTATTTTAGCATAGAACTTTTGTTTATCAAGTTTGATTATGCAGTTTGATAATAATTTTAAACTATTTATTAACATAACAAACATAGATATTGTTTTATGCTCCTCATGTTTTGAACCTTGTTAAGCTAATCTAACATTTTTTGTACCAATTATTTCAAAAGTATAGGAACAAGAACCAACAAAACATAATCATATTAGTTGAAATCTACTTATAACTTAAAACTTTCATGGCCAAATGCTAATTTTAATATCAAGTGACAATTAGCAATTGTTTTGATTTTATGATAATTTTGACTATATTTGAGGTAATGATGATTCTGTTAAATGAATTTTGTCTTATAAGTGTATAAATATGATATCTAGATGTGCTTGGTTAATGATCTTAGTTTCTTTATGACTGTTTGAGACTAATATTTGGATAATGGGAGACTTTTTGTAAAAAAAATTTACCCAAAATATATAGGCACCACTTTGCTTAATACTTGGTTATGTTTCTCTTTTATTTTGATAGTAGTTAGATTAAGGTAGTTAGATTACTTTCTTTTAATCTCATTCAACTCAATAGAATTGTATATAAAGACGAAGATAGTGAAAATTGACTAAAAAAGATATCTCTAATATTATGTAGGCTTAATGTTATAAATATAGTGCTGCTAGTGGATGCCTTATGTAGAAGTTTACATGTATCATTTTTGCATTCTATAAAGACTCATTGCCACACCAAACTTTTTGAATATTATTTTCATATATCTTTCCTTCTTTTTGTGGTTTTTGAAGAATATGTATACAACCATGAGTTATTTAACTTTTATAAATCTCTTTGTGATATTGGTATGTTTTCTTTTTTATATAGACAGATTGCCTATAGACTAAAGAAAATTTGCCACTGTGAAAATGTTTGGTGAGTTTTTGTAGTGGTTTGGAAGTGTTTTTCAAATAAACTTAACTATTCATTAGATTGTCTTTACCTTATTTGGTGTGTAGATAGATGGCGTGGAATCACTCAACAATGTTCTGCTTATTGGAATGACTAACAAAAAGGACATGCTTTTATGAAGCACTCTTAAGGTAATCTATTTGACTATATCCTTTGTTCTAGATCTTAGCATATTCTTTTCCTAAAAGTAAAAATATGAACTGTTAGCATTGATATGCTTTAGTTTTGTCAAATCTACTTGCAATCTGAATGTTTTGTTTATAGAATGTTAGAAGTTGAGCACGTGAGGAAATGCATGAAAAGCAAATGAAATAAATCAGAGGGTGAGAATTCAAAATAGACTAGTGAATTTGATCAGATTAGAAACTGTTGCAATTAGAAAAGTTGAAGAAAGGGCAAGCTTCACATTTTTGTTCTATGTTTTTCTCATTTTTTTAGTGTATCTTAATATGAAAGTTAAATTGTTTTGTAAATATTTAACGGGACCTTGATGATGGTAAAGTTAGATGACTAAGCTCAATGGTGGTAAAGTTAGATGAGTAAGCTTGAGTGATGTCTGAGATGCTTTTTTTTAATCTATTGTTGAATTTAACAATCCTGAGCTTGTTGATGTGTGAGATGCTTTTTTTGTCTAGACAAGTAGTGAATAATTGGTTTTATATCGATTTATATTTTTATTTGTCAATTCCTAAAATTTCCATTTACCTATTTGTGCAAATATTTGCTTAGGTTGGTTCACGATTCTGCTTGAACCCAAATAAAATATTAGGTGGCAGCTTTGGAGGTCCAACTCTGTATGAGAATTCATTCTATGTGTCACCAAACCAGGCACCAACCTACATGCTCTTAATTTTGCACTCTTAATTTCTCTAGTTTTGTACTGAAAATAACTAAATCTTGTTTGTGTTTTAACCCTTTTATGTCAGTTGTTGTAGATTTGAGCTTTGTAGAGGAAGAAAAAGGCTGGAACGTTTGCAACGAAGGTCAAAGCAAAGACAAGGAGGAAAAGGCATGAGATGGAAAATCCAATGGAGCCTCATGAGTTTTGCAGATATGTGGAAAGATTAAACTTAAATTCACATGCTTTTCATCAAATTTAAGGATGGGCTATTCACCTTAGAGTGGTTTTGTTTGGAATTCCATTCTTTAAAGTGGTTTTCATTTTGAGAATTGTTTTATGTGTTCAATTGTAGATTTAGGATGTACATGTTTATGTTACCATCAACCTATGATCTGTTTCATAAAAGGTATATTACCTTGATTCTGTTATATTTTTTTAATTCATGTGGAGATTATTTCAGGATTTGCTCTACTCTTCCTTAAGCTATAGTTATATTCTTAAAATTCTTGAATGTTAGTATAAATTATTAATTGACTTTCTTTTTTAAGTTAGTAGCTTGTTTAAGAAAATAAGAAGATATAGAGTGTGTCCCTTACGGTCTATTTGGCTTAAGGAATTATGTTGAATAAAGTTTGTTGACATTCTGATTTTTTTTTACTAAATTAATAAATTTAGCGGGGGTTATAAACCTCCGTTAGTTTTAAACCGTCCCAAATAGCATTGAGGACTAAACACCAAATAAAATTCACGACCGTTTGAAACTGTCGCAACTCGAATTGAAAAAAAATCGAAGTGAAATTCACGACGGTGTGCAACTGTCGCTACTTACAATTTATGACAGTTTTTTACCCGTCGCGGTTGATAACGACGGTTGGAGTGGCGGTTTTTGCAACCTTCGCAGTACACCCTGGCGACACACGTTTCTGCGACAATTATGCAACCGTCGCACCTTGACATTTGTGGCGGTTCAAACCGTCGTAACCAGCCAAAACCAACCGTCGCAATTTGCCAATTTTCTTGTAGTGTATTTACTTTCCTCAAAGTAGACTTCAACTTTTTTCTTTCAGCTTCATAAACAGCAATGCAATCATTCTTCAATGCTTTTCGACTAATTTTCTCATATGAAATATTAGAACATTTCATCATAAAAAGAAAACCTTCTTCTTCAACAATACTAAATGCATGTTCATGCATCATAATCCAATGAGCAGTGGCTTCTCGTTGTCTTTCATGGTCATACTTAGCCCCTACGTTCATAAGTAGCGGTCCAGAAAGCTTCTCATCAATCATGCTTTTTGATGGCTGAAAATTTAATTTTTTTGTTGTGCTGCTAGCTTCTTGTAAACATGACAAATCTATTTTAAATGTCTCATCAAATGACTACTTGATCCACTAGCAACAACAACATAATTCTTTTTACAGTGTAAACATTGCCATTCTTTCCATTCTTTGATTCCACTTTTTTGAAGTGATCCCAAACTAGAGAAGTTTTCTTCCTCTTGGACCCTTGAATAATAATGTCACTGCTCTCAACATTTTCTTCATTCACAACTTCATTTGCTGTTGATGGTGTTGATTCATTTGTTACTGGCTCTTGATTTGTATTTGCATCTAAATCAATGATAGGATTCAATAAATTTTGGCATTCTTCTCCATCTTTTGGTGGTGAACCTCCAAATGATTCAAGTGAGGTACTATATGACATCTCTACAATAAAAAAAATAAAGCCACAAGTTCCATTAAAAAATTATTAAAATTTTCAAACAGAAAATCCTCAAAACATAGTTATCTATTTAGTTTATTCCAAAAAAAAAAGATTCTGGAAGAACAGATACAGAACAAAGTAATAGAATAAAATCTTCATAACAAAGCTATAGTTTATTCTACGAAGAACATATTCGGAACACGGTAAAAAATGATAAAGCTACTAAACACAATCAGATAATGAGGAAATAATATTTAACTCTACTAACAAACGCTGTTGAATCTGGATGACAGGTAATGTAGAGATGAAATTTTGATGATATTAGAAACAAATTAGATGGGTATTATTTTGAATGGAATCTAGGAAAGAGACTAGATTTTTTCCTAGAATAGAGAATAAAGACTGAAGAGTTAGAGAACGAATGATGAAGAAATTCTCTAAAACCTAAAAAGAAGACTAAAGGTTTTGATTTTGGAAAATGGAACATTAGCAAATGTGAATATTTAAAAACTTAAAAATAGTTAATGATAATAAAGTCAAAATAGAATATAAAAGGATATAAATTAAAGGGTTAATAGTAATTAACCTCTGTAATGTTAGCGAATTTTTCTTTTCCCCCTCTATACCTTTTGGCAACGGTTTTTTCAAAAAAACTGGTACCTAAACCTGCCTTTGGCAACGGTGGGGGATAAACCGAAACACGCTCATATTACAGGGGGTAAACTACTATTAACCCTAAATTAAACTATAGATAAATGCTACAATATTTAAAAAGCGTTATTTTTTAAGTGGTAGTTTAAAAAAAATAAAATGGTATGTTAAAAGTCACATGTACGTGTTGTTTTACTAAATTAGAATAGAAGTTTTTTTTTGTGTAAAAAAAAAAAGTTAGCAGTATTTTTTAAAATATTTAATTTGATAAGTTAAAGGGTTAAAATCTATACATTAATATTTTTATATGATACTGTTAAGATATATAATTTAAAAACATAATCTATATATATATATATATATATATATATATATATATATATATATATATATATATATATATATATATATATATATATATATATATATATATATATATATATATATACATATATATCATATGAGAATGACTTTTTTATATGAGAATGTGAGAATGAATCTGAACCATTGGATTTTAAAATAAATGGTGGAGATTATGTGTGAATATTTTTTTTCTCTCTCCTCCATTATTAAAATAAATGATGTAGGAGAGAGAAAAAAAGATTCATTCATAATCTCTACCATTTATTTTAAAATTCAATGGTTCAGATTCATTCTCACATTCTCATATAAATATGGCATTCTCATATGATATGCCATATATATATATATATATATATATATATATATATATATATATATATATATATATATATATAACCGAGTTGACTCATGAACCTAACGAGTCGAACTATACGTAGTTCAAGTTCAGCTCATTTAATTAACGAACTTGGTTTTTGGCTCATACTCAGCTCATTTGGTTCATGAACCAAGTTCAACGATTTAGTTACCGAATCCAGTTTCGAACTATGTTTGAGTTGGTTTGGTTTGTTGCCAGCCCTATTTGTAGGTTTTATTCAATATTTTCCCTTTCCTTTTGGAATGATTAAAGATCGGTGGCGATTTTGAAGTACCTCGAGCATGCAATGCGCTCGATGGTGCGATTTTTGGCCGGCCTCGACACATATTATTCATGAATACTTCCAGCGTCTCTCCTAATTCTTCCTGGAAGATATTTTTCACCATTATTTGGCAAGTCGTGCAAGCATTCTTTAATCTAAAAGGGTGTGATATTGTATTGATAATTGACTTGCTCGGTCATAAAAGCAGTCTTTATCTGGTCAAGTCCGTACATAGGTATATGATTATATTCCAAATAGGTGTCAATGAATGAAAGTAATCGATACCCCGCATAATTGTTTACTAATTTATCAATGTTTATGAGCAAATAAAAATCTTTCGGGCAGGTCCTGTTAAGATCTGTATATTCAACACACATCCTCTATTTCCCTGAGGCCTTATTCACCAACACGAAATCAGATAACCATTTAATATATTTAGCCTTGGAAATGAACCGAGCGTCCAATAGGCCTTTATCCATACTAGTAGTGGCATCATCTTTTTATGGAGATTCTTTCCTCTGGCGATGGGCTACGTAATGATCTTTTTTGTTCATGTTCAACTAGTGGCATACCACACTGGTATTGATGTCGGGCATCTCGTACGGGGTTACAATAAAGAGGTAAGTATTATCTTGGAGACACTCAATTAATGTATTTCTCACTTCTAAAGGAAATCTGACGCCTATTTTAATCGACCTGGAGGGATCTCACTCGTGTTAGACGGGCTCGAAATCGCTATCTAGCACAAGCCGAACCTCGTCTTCACGGGCGTCTAGGGTGAATGCTTCAGAATCCCTCGACAATCCTCCTACTGTTAGATGATAAGCTAATGAGCTAGAGGGGGTGAATAGATCAATAGAGATTTCAAAGTGATTTTAAAAATTTTGACTAACGGAAGTATCTCGAAATCGACTTTCGTCTATTCCGAACCGCTATTGGTAGGATTAGATATTCCACAACCACGAAGACAGTTGATACTCTAAAGAGTTTGAAAAATATAATCAATTATGTTTTTCAAAAGCTTTTTCGTTTGAATGGATATACTTAATCACCTACTTCCAATGAGAATAAGATCAATAAATTTGCTGAGGAAATTTATCAAACACGTGTTGTGCAAACAATTTATTACACAAACAAATTAACAAACACTTGGCGTGCAATAGTTAACAAGTCAATGTAATTTAAGTGTGGTCGATTGTGAACTCCAATTTCGATTTGACAATTACAGTTCTCTAAACAAAAACAGTTTTGTATTACAATTTAACACTTAGACTAATTTTCTAATTAACAATTGTGAACCAATATCCATAGCAAATAGTAGAGAAGTATGGAAAGAATAACGCAAGGTTTTGTTTCGGCAGTTCATCGTTTGTCCTTGCTACGACTACGTCTGCCCCCAATTCCAAACGGGAATTGAGATAGTTTTTATTTCTTTACAAATTATTATCACCAGGGAAGTTAAAGCAATGAACAAACAAACTAAATTTAATGTTGATTATTTATCTTCTCTCTCCTTGATCTTAAGCGAGATCAATTCGACCCAAGAGCTTTCTTGATCCTCCGTCTACTGTGACTCACTTGAACGAACCTGTGTTCTTCAAGACCTTCACTCGGCTGGATCTTCACCAAAGCCTCTTGTCTAAAAACCCCAAAATCACCTTGATCTTGGAGGACAAAACCCTAAATATTTTATTATATGAAACCACCATAATCTTCACCCAAAGGAATCTTCAATTCCTATCCATGGATGTTATCAAACTTGGCCATGTACCAGCAACACAGAAAATGATTATGTGTAATTGTGTTGTGAGCAAGAAGAATAATGAAGATGATAAGACTTATGTATCTTTCAGGTTGTAAAGTTGCTTTGAAATAGTTTGCAGAGAAGTATATATAAGTGTATGTGTATTGGTGAGCTGAAACAATAATTTGATGCTCAAAATTTTAGTTTTTGTCAGCGTCGCGTTGACCTCTTGGTCTTCATGCGTCGACCATAATTATGCAGGGAGTTGAAGCTTGGAGATTGGTACAATATATGTCGACCTATCCTTGTAGTGCATCGACTTAAATTTGACAGAATTTTCCAGTTTGACATTTTTGCATCATAGGTCGGCCTAGAGGAGCTTGTGAGTCGACCAGATTCAGGAAGGGAGTTTCAGTGTGATGTTTGTTGCACCCCAAAATTTGCCCATCTTAATTTATTTATAATTGGCTTAAGTTTCACATTCATTTGCATACCTTCATTAGGTCATCTAACACTCATGCATTCATTTAATCAATAACATTGACAAGGGATCAAGGATCATGAAAAAAATCAGTGTCTCATATAGATTTTGGTACAAGCTTATTTATTTCTTCAAAAAACAGCTTTATACTTTATCAGGAGATGAATTAATGGCCAGATGTTTCTTCTTATGATTAAGGATTTCTATGTACGGATTAGTTCCTAAATTGGTAGGAGGCTTATTTGATTGCATACAAAGTATTGTCAGAAGAGATGTTGGTGGATTTCCTTTCTATCAAGATAAATTTTATTCTCATCAGGGTTGCTTCAATTGCAAGTTGACTCAAATGTTGAGAATTAAAGTTAGAAGCCCATCAAGAAGTTCATTCATGTTCAAATATTTAATCTAGCTTCTAGATGTGATCGAGCAAGCCAAGGTCAATTCATGTGGTTTTTTGTTATTCAAGTCAAGCTCACAAGAAGAACATCATTCAACAAAAACAAAAGAGAACTTGAATTTTGGAAAGAAAAAAATACATGTTCAGACTTCATGTTTGAGAAGGATAACCTTGCATTACAAATTCAATACATTACGAAGACTTATTTCAATCCAATTACAAGAGAGTTTTCACAGTTGGAGCACATTACAATCCATCACAGTGTTCATTACACCTTGAATTAACTCCTAAAGTCCAAAATTCTACATGTTCAAAAAAAGAAAAAAAAAACAATAAAACTTGCTGCAACTATCACAATTCAGCATCATACAGCCATTACAAGACCTCCATTCATGCTATATACTTGCTGCCAGACCAGAGGCGAACGTGTTGCCAGCCGACATAGTGATACGTCGTTAACAGCAGTCCTGCAATACAAAAATACCACCTGCAAATCAACCGCAAAACCAGAGTTCAGAAATTTAATATTGAATAACAAACTGTTAACCCTCCAACAGAATCACAACTGTCAATAACCATTCCCTAACAGTCCCCCAAACTTTCAACTGACTGTTAACAGAATTGTAACCTCCCACTAACAGTTTTCATAACAACCTAGTACTAATTCATAACTAACTTTTCTAACCCTTCAACCAATAACTAACTTACACTCAACACACATTTCAACACTAACAGTTTTCATAACCTCCTAACAGAATTCAGTTATTATTCCCTAACCGTTTCTAACCTATAACAGAAATAACTACCAACTAACAGAAACAGATCCCTAACTGAAATCTAACAGAAAATTCAGAGAACTGAGCTAACCTGAATCTCTATATAACAAAGATTTCCATCATTCTTCAGACTCTTCACTTCATGACCACTTTCACACATCTTCATCACCTCCAACATTTTTTTGCTCTTCATTCTCTCTGCAACAACATCAACACACCATCAGTAATCAACGCATACAACAACTTTCACAGCACTCGAAAAACACAAAGAATAGAAGATCGAAGAAGAGAAGAAGAAAGATAGAGGAAGAAGGGTAGAAGGCGAACGAAAGAGAGAGGAGCAAAGTCATTACCCGAGCTTCGCGGTGGTCGGGAATCTCCGCCACCGCACCGGAGGTTCAAGTCGCCTGAACAGGTTCGTTCCCTGTGACCTTTGACCCGTATCTATGCATCTATGATCTGATTAGAACTCCGCTTGCTTCAATTTTGTGTGAATCATGCTCGAATCTGGAAATCCCAAAATCTAGGGTTCTTAGTTGAACGTCGATCTCGTTGATTCAGGAGTTTGTTGCTAAATCTAGCTGCTGATTCGCAATCGGAGTATAATTTTAGATAGGATTGGTGTTTTGATTGTGGTGATTAAGGCGGTCGGAGGCGGAGATGGCCGCCGGAGAGGTTAGGGGTGGACGAGAACGAGAGTGAGAGAGCTCGAGAAAGATGAAACGTCATAATTCAAAACCCTAAGTTCCCAATTTCTTTTTTTTCTTTATTTTTATAAATCATTCTTTTTTTATTTTATTTTAACTCTTGTTTTTTATAAATAAAATAAAAATTGGATCACATAATAATCATTGGGCCATACGAGTTATGTACACCCCCTGTGGCCCGTCACTGTCATTTTTTGGCACACAAGAAAATCTGATAACAAAAACAATCTGTGTGGGCCGGTTCTTTGGGCCCTGCGCCCAGTTTCTCTTCACACCCTGTAATTCAGAATTACACCCCCCTGTTTCCCTTAATTTTAATTTAGATTTTACTTATTTTTAGTAATTTCTTCTAGTAATAAAAATACTAATTTTCTACCATCATTTTAGACCTTTTAATACAAATTTTGACATAAAAATAGTCAAAAATATTAGTTTTAGGCTATTTGTTTTTAATCTTTTACTTGATTTGTAATTCAATTTCTCCCATAAAAATCAATATAAAAAATAATAGTATTTTACTTCATTTTGTACTATATTTTGACTTGTTACTTCATGCTTGTGTGTATCTTTGTACCATTGTATCATTCTCAAATGTTTGCTTATAATTGTGACTTTATTTTCATGTCTCTTTAATTCCTAACTTTAGGTAGAAACCATGATAACATTAGGATCTAGAAATTCCCTTTTAAACACTTAGGCTCTGTTTGGTAAGACATGTTTTCGAGCTTATAGCTTATTTTCTAGACGCTATTTCAAATAGCGTTTTAGCTTATGTCTTATAGCTTATTATTTTTTCTTCCTTTTTTATCCTTATTATTTTAATTAATATCCATTTTTAACCCTTATAATTTATTTTAATTTAAAATAAAATAATTATATATTAAATACCTTTTATGTCATTTTACATTTATAAGTTAATTGAACCGCTAATTTTACCAAACATTTCAATTAGCTTATAAGCTATCAGTCTCAATCATCCGCTATAAGCTATAAGCCATCAGCCATCAGTCATAAGCTATAAGCTATCGGCTAACTTATCTGTCAACCGCTATTTTTACCAAACAGACCCTTAGGCTAGTTACTTCATTTTAGGCTAGTTTGCTTTTCCTTTTTCTTTTCGACATTAAAACATTAACAAATGGAGCTGCGAATCACATTAAGAAAGTGATAGAGAAATGAGTGGGATTCATTCCCTAATCTGTTTCTCAATCACTTAGTGGCATAGAAATGAGTGGGATTCATTCCCTAATCTGTTTCTCGGTCACTACTTAATGGGAGAGAAATAATCTGTTTCTCGAACATTAACTAATGGGATAGAAATGAGTGGGATTCATTCCCTAATCTGTTTCTTGAACATTACATAATGGGATAGAAGTGAGTGAGATTCATTCCCTAATCTGCTTCTCGATCATTATACATTTTCATGTGATTCGAATCGCGAAGTAAATTCCCTTAAAAAACACTCAACCAAAAACATCTAAAACACTTAATAAAGGCTCAGACCTAAATCAAAGTAATGAAGTGGTGCGAAGCCTTGTATATGGTTTTGTTCATCATGGAATTACATCTAAAAGACACAAACCAATTTTCTCTCTTCTCTCTCTTACCTACGAGGCGTTCTTTCTCTTGCCTTCAGGGCATTCTTTCTCCTAATCGGACACGTTATTTCGCTCCATTCCCAGCTTAAGACTCCAGAGGTCGAGCAGCGGAGTGCGAATGTAACTTCGTCCACTAAAAACACAAAAACAAACAAAAACTAAAGAGCCGAACTATGGCGCTCTGATTCCTAAAAAGGATACGTAGGCATTAGGTCGCGGGGCCTAAGTGAGCACAACTATTTATAAACCTTATTTTCCCCGTGTTTCTTCTTCTTTCATTTGCATGCATTCCCTTAGCATTAAGCTTTAGATTTATACACCCTTAGAATAGAACAAACATAAGTGGATCCTGTGGAGTACCACAGACATGAGGGGTGCTAATACCTTCCCCTTGCGTAACCGACTTCTTACCCGATCTCTGGTCGCTAGACCTTTTCTTATCCTTTCTTTATTCTAGGTTTTCTGATATTCCTTTCCCTCTTTGTGATAAATATATTGGTGGCAACTCTGTCCATCATTTCGCGAGCGTGAAACAGCTGGCGACTCTGCTGGGGATTAAGCTTAGTCGATCCTAGCTTCTGTTTGTTTTATTTTCTTTGGGTGTTTATTTATTGCTTTATTGCTTTACTACTTTATTTCTTTATTGCTTTACTACTTTATGGCTTTATTGATTTACTTCTTTATTGCTTTATTGCTTTATTTCTTTATGTATCGCATTTTATTTTCATATACTATGATGCTGTTCTGTTGGGATGGGATGTTACTGATTTGAGGTAGAAGGCCCAATACCCAGGCCAGAGTGTTACTTAGGCTACCTAGGATAGAGTGGATAGTCATGACGCCAACAGAATGTCAGGTTCTGTTGATTGTGATCATGAGACCCATGACCAGTTGAGGTTCAAATGAGATACCATTGTTGGCATGTATTTGCAACAATGATGGTGTCTCAGGAGAACTGTTAACGCTGGAGACCTTTTAACCTACCTTGTACTAGATCATACCTGTGAGAGGGGTTGGGAATTTTGTTTTGCAGGAAAACATGCCTCCATCCCACCCTATGCCCATTCAGACTATCTATCATAATCAACGTCGAACCTCTGAATCTGGAGGGTTCGACCTTATGTGACTTATGCAAAGGTTATCTATCCTGAATTAACATCGAACCTCCGAATCTGGAGGATTCGACCATCTTTGGCTTATACAGAAGTTCTACATCAGTTATCTATCAGAATCAACGTCGAACCTCTGAATCTGGAGGGTTCGACCATCTTTGACTTATGCACCGCCTATTTATCAAGAAAGTAACGTCGAACCTCTGAATCTAGAGGATTCGACCATATCTTATTGACCATGAGAAGCTGTTATCCAAGAGGCCTTGATCCTTGATCCTGATTCCTGTTGCATTTGCATCATCATTAACATTTTTGCATTCATGCATATGCATCCATGGTTACCAAGACTCTTACACTCTTCCTCTCCATCAGATCAGTCAAGACGATTCCTCCACACCGATATCTGACAATACAACAGGCAAAGAATCATGGGGAATTACAAACAAGATCAAGCTACTATCAGAAAACTCCATGCCTCTTCATGGGGGCACCTTCCACCATTGGAGCCTAAAGACTTTGTGTTTGTTAGAGAATATTTCATTAGCATTAGAATAAGGCCAAGCCTGCCATTGTTTAGACTTCTCAAGCATTTTCAATTGTTCTATTTTCGTTGTTATCAAGTACTATTCATTGTAAGAAACTCATTCTGTTTGAATAAATAAAAATAATGTAATATACATGTTTTTCTCAAATCATTTCATCCTTGTCATTATGTTCATTGATACTTCACTCATTTGTCTTAAGCAACTAAAAAAGGAGAATGATGAAAATCAAAAACACATGAACTACTAACTGTATGCCTTTGGAACAAGATCCTGCTGACGATGTACAAGCATTGTTTCAATTCCTAAACACCGGAGTTATAAGGGTGTGAAACCTTTGTCAACCCCTTTGAGCCTAAGGAGTAGTAGTTTCTTTTCAAAAAATACAAAACCCTCAATCTTAACCAGGGACAGGGTAGTCTTCAGTTAGTGCGATCGAGCGCTCAACTTTCAGGTATTCCATCAGAGGATCAATCATATCTCATATCTCACAACAAAGAAGAAGAGCACAATCCACAAGGGATGTCTCTCATTCACTGAGAATAAGGCAGTCACAACCTTTCCATCAAGTCAATCACAAAAGTCATACAACTTGTTCCCGAACGAGACAAAAAAAAAAGAATGAAAAGAAGGTTATGAATCATGGTAAAAAAGAAAGAAACAATAGCCCGCTAAGTCAAAAAGAAGGAAAAGCTTTGAAGCAAATGACTTAAGCAAAAATTAGGGCATATCCCGCTGGACAACGGAAACCAAAATCAAAAGAAACTTTTTGTCCAGGCAAAAATTAGGGAAAGCAAAAGGCAAAAGCAAAAGAAAAAACCTCCAAGGGACAAGTTGTTGTGGTCATCGACAAAAGCACCAAAGGATGGCTGCCACTTCCATGAAAGCCATAAAGGATCCTCATCCATCATAATCCTTACTGAAAGGTGAATACTCGTGTCAAACTAACTGAACGTAGGACTGAAGAACATCACGAAGAAGGGGTGGGTTAAGTAGAACTTGAGCCTTTATCCTTTGTTTCTTAAACCATGAACCCGTCCACGTTACAACCCTCACAAGTCCTAATTGAAGCAGGATTCGTTCCGAAAGCATACAAACTGTAAAATCATGTCAAAACTGACTCCTAATGTTGCTTGTCACTTGTGTTAGTATCAATACAACCTTTTGACAAATAAAATCTTTCCTTTGAGATTAACATGTGCATTGCATTCTCATTATCTTTTTCAAAACAGAATTGTCTCTAACCTGAAAGTAAGTACTTGATACCAAGGAAAATCCAACATTGAAATTCCATCGAGTAATCTTACACAGGCAAAGGTTGGTTATCCGTTGAGCAAATATCTGAAGCATCCATCTGGTGGAACAATTCCTTTCAATCTAGGGCATTCATTCCATGATCTACACTGGGGCAGACCATTACAAATCTCCATGATTCAAGCATATTATAATTCTTTCTCAAGATCCAACAAGCTGGGGCAGACTAGTGAAAATTCATTTCTTCATCTTCAATCAAGTGTCAGATATCGAGATAGGTGTCGAGGAGTCAAGCCGAACACCTCACCTTCATAAGTTCTATCTTTCAAGCAATGACCTTTCAACAAAGGCATCCTCCATCCACTCCTTGTATCCTGGAAACAATCATTCCATTCATGATCATACATTCATCATACATATCATTGCATTCTCATTGGCATATCTCCCTCAATAATCCAATCATCAATAAAGCAGGGGCATCCACCCTACCTTCAATCAAGCAGAGTTTCAGAACTCCACCTAATCTATCCCTCAAAGTAGAAACTATGATCAATCAGTACACTTCATATAGAAATCATTGGACCGCATCTTCAGAAGTGCATAGAATAAATCAAACATTGCATATGAAGCATAAGCCAAGTTACTCATCAGATGGGTTCTCTACAAACATTCAATTAATATTCCACTGGATCACTTAGAGTTACTATTATGGTGTCATCTCCCAAAGTCAATCATGTTCATCTTTCTTCAACCCAGAGTTGACGGTTGTCTTTTCTTTTATTCAACCCAGAGTTGATTCTTCTCTTTTCCCGCTCAACCCAGAGTTGACGGTCATCTTTTATCTTTTCCCACTCAACCCAGAGTTGACGATTATCCTTTGTTCAATCCAGAATTGATTATTTCTCTTTCCCACTCAACCCAGAGTTGACGGTTATCTGTTGTCTTTTCCCACTCAACCCAGAGTTGACGGCTAACCTTTATCCTTTTCCCACTCAACCCAGAGTTGACGATTATCTTTTATTCAACCCAGAGTTGATCTTTTACTTCTCAACCCAGAGTTGACGGTTATCTCTTGTTCCTTTTCCCACTCAACCCAGAGTTGACGGTTATCTTTTGTCTTTTCCCACTCAACCCAGAGTTGACGGTTATCCTTTGTTCAATCCAGAATTGATTATCCTTTTCCCACGCAACCCAGAGTTGACGGTTATCTTATTCCCCTTTTCTCGCTCAACCCAGAGTTGACGGTTATCTTTTATTCAACCCAGAGTTGATCCTTTTCCCGCTCAACCCAGAGTTGACTTTATTTCTAATTATCCAATTCCTCGTTCAACCCAAAGTTGATTTCCTTTTCTTCTTCCTCAACCCAGAGTTGACGGTCAACTTTTGTCTTTTCCCACTCAACCCAGAGTTGACGGTCATCTCTTGTCTACTTCCCACTCAACCCAGAGTTGACGGTTACCTCTTGTTTACCTTTCCCTCTCAACCCAGAGTTGACGTCTATTCCTTGTTGATTCTCCTTTTCTCACTCAACCTAGAGTTGACGGTTACCTCTTATTCAATCCCGATTTGATTCCCCTTTTCCCTCTCAACCCAGAGTTGATGTGTGTCTATTATTCAACCCAGAGTCAATTCTTCTTATCTCTTTCATCTCGCAGTTGATGTTCATTTCTTGTTCAACCCCGAGTTGATCTTTTCTTTTCTTTTAACCCAAAGTTGTTATCTAGTTTCGTTTCAACCCAGAGTTGACTTTCCATTTCTCAACCCAGAGTTGATATCAATTTCACCCAGTGGATTCCATCTTTCCTCAGGCAAATTTTTAGGTTCTTTTGATATTTAATCTTCTTCTACCTTGAATGTTCGAAAGGCTAGCGCCAATCTCACCTTCAGGTTTAAGACGATTAAATAGGGGCAGCTGTTGCACCCCAAAATTTGCCCATCTTAATTTATTTATAATTGGCTTAAGTTTCACATTCATTTGCATACCTTTATTAGGTCATCTAACACTCATGCATTCATTTAATCAATAACATTGACAAGGGATCAAGGATCATGTAACAAATCAGTGTCTCATATAAATTTTGGTACAAGCTTATTTATTTCTTCAAAAAAAAAAGCTTTATACTTTATCAGGAGATGAATTAATGGCCAGATGTTTCTTCTTATGATTAAGGATTTCTATGTACGGATTAGTTCCTAAATTGGTAGGAGGCTTATTTGATTGCATACAAAGTATTGTCAGAAGAGATGTTGGTGGATTTACTTTCTATCAAGATAAATTTTATTCTCATCAGGGTTGCTTCAATTGCAAGTTGACTCAAATGTTGAGAATTAAAGTTAGAAGCCCATCAAGAAGTTCATTCATGTTCAAATATTTAATCTAGCTTCTAGATGTGATCGAGCAAGCCAAGGTCAATTCATGTGGTTTTTTGTTATTCAAGTCAAGCTCACAAGAAGAACATCATTCAACAAAACCAAAAGAGAACTTGAATTTTGGAAAGAAAAAAATACATGTTCAGACTTCATGTTTGAGAAGGATAACCTTGCATTACAAATTCAATACATTTCGAAGACTTATTTCAATCCAATTATAAGAGAGTTTTCATAGTTGGAGCACATTACAATCCATCACAGTGTTCATTACACCTTGAATTAACTCATAAAGTCCAAAATTCTACATGTTCAAAAAAAGAAAAAAAACAATAAAACTTGCTGCAACTATCACAATTCAGCATCATACAGCCATTACAAGACCTCCATTCATGCTATATACTTGCTGCCAGACCAGAGGCGAACGTGTTGCGAGCCGACACAATGATACGTCGTTAACAGCAGTCCTGCAATACAAAAATACCACCTGCAAATCAACCGCAAAACCAGAGTTCAGAAATTTAATATTGAATAACAAACTGTTAACCCTCCAACAGAATCACAACTGTCAATAACCATTCCCTAACAGTCCCCCAAACTTTCAACTGACTGTTAACAGAATTGTAACCTCCCACTAACAGTTTTCATAACAACCTAGTACTAATTCATAACTAACTTTTCCAACCCTTCAACCAATAACTAACTTACACTCAACACACATTTCAACACTAACAGTTTTCATAACCTCGTAACAGAATTCAGTTATTATTCCCTAATCGTTTCTAACCTATAACAGAAATAACTACCAACTAACAGAAACAGATCCCTAACTGAAATCTAACAGAAAATTCAGAGAACTGAGCTAACCTGAATCTCTATATAACAAAGATTTCCATCATTCTTCAGGCTCTTCACTTCATCACCGCTTTCACACATCTTCATCACCTGCAACATTTTTTTGCTCTTCATTCTCTCTGCAACAACATCAACACACCATCAGTAATCAACGCATACAACAACTTTCACAGCACTCAGAAAACGCAAAGAATAGAAGATCGAAGAAGAGAAGAAGAAAGATAGAGGAAGAAGGGTAGAAGGCGAACGAAAGAGAGAGGAGCAAAGTCATTACCCGAGCTTCGCGGTGGTCGGGAATCTCCGCCACCGCACCGGAGGTTCAAGTCGCCTTAACAGGTTCGTTCCCTGTGACCTTTGACCCATATCTATGCATCTATGATCTGATTAGAACTCCGCTTGCTTCAATTTTGTGTGAATCATGCTCGAATCTGGAAATCCCAAAATCTAGGGTTCTTAGTTGAATGTCGATCTCGTTGATTCAGGAGTTTGTTGCTAAATCTAGCTGCTGATTCGCAATTGGAGTATAATTTTAGATAGGATTGGTGTTTTGATTGTGGTGATTAAGGCGGTCGGAGGCGGAGATGGCCGCCGGAGAGGTTAGGGGTGAACGAGAACGAGAGTGAGAGAACTCGAGAAAGATGAAACGTCATAATTCAAAACCCTAAGTTCCCAATTTCTTTTTTTCTTTATTTTTATAAATCATTCTTTTTTATTTTATTTTAACTCTTGTTTTTTATAAATAAAATGAAAATTGGATCACATAATAATCATTGGGCCAAACGAGTTATGCACACCCCCTGTGGCCCGTCACTGTCATTTTTTGGCACACAAGAAAAATCTGATAACAAAAACAATCTGTGTGGGCCGGTTCTTTGGGCCCTGCGCCCAGTTTCTCTTCACACCCTGTAATTCAGAATTACACCCCCCTGTTTCCCTTAATTTTAATTTAGATTTTACTTATTTTTAGTAATTTCTTCTAGTAATAAAAATACTAATTTTCTACCATCATTTTAGACCTTTTAATACAAATTTTGACATAAAAATAGTCACAAAAATATTAGTTTTAGGCTATTTGTTTTTAGTCTTTTACTTGATTTGTAATTCAATTTCTCCCATAAAAATCAATATAAAAAATAATAGTATTTTACTTCATTTTGTACTATATTTTGACTTGTTACTTCATGCTTGTGTGTATCTTTGTACCATTGTATCATTCTCAAATCTTTGCTTATAATTGTGACTTTATTTTCATGTCTCTTTAATTCCTAACTTTAGGTAGAAACCATGATAACATTAGGATCTAGAGATTCCCTTTTAAACACTTAGGCTAGTTACTTCATTTTAGGCTAGTTTGCTTTTCCTTTTTCTTTTCGACATTAAAACATTAACAAATGGAGATGCGAATCACATTAAGAAAGTGATAGAGAAATGAGTGGGATTCATTCCATAATCTGTTTCTCAATCACTTAGTGGCATAGAAATGAGTGGGATTCATTCCCTAATCTGTTTCTCGGTCACTACTTAATGGGAGAGAAATGAGTGGGATTCATTCCCTAATCTGTTTCTCGAACATTAACTAATGGGATAGAAATGAGTGGGATTCATTCCCTAATCTGTTTCTTGAACATTAAATAATGGGATAGAAGTGAGTGGGATTCATTCCCTAATCTGCTTCTCGATCATTATACATTTTCATATGATTCGAATCGCGAAGTAAATTCCCTTAGGCTATATTTGGGAGTTTGGAGGGGAAGGGAGGGGAGGATTTTGGAAAATAGGAAGAATTGGGTGAAAATGATAAAAAGATTTTGGGTTGGAGGGTTTTGGAGGGTTTGAGTTTATTCATAACACCAAAAACCCCATAAAATGGGGGAACTCAAAAATTGTATTGAAGGAGGGTTTTGAAGGGTGTTGAAGGGCTTATATAAATTTTCCAAATATCTTTTAGGTTGTTATAGTATTCTGAAAATTAAAAATTTAGTAATGATAATGACTATTTTATCATTCTAAACAAAATCATTTTTTCAAAAAATGTCAAATATTTTCCTATATTTTTTTAAATTTTTGTTTTTGGAAGCCTTCCCCTCCCCTCCAAACTCCCAAACATAGCCTTAAAAAACACTCAACCAAAAACATCTAAAACACTTAATAAAGGCTCAGACCTAAATCAAAGTAATGAAGTGGTGCGAAGCCTTGTATTGGGTTTTGTTCATCATGGAATTACATCTAAAAGACACAAACCAATTTTCTCTCTTCTCTCTTACCTCCGAGGCGTTCTTTCTCTTGCCTTCAGGGCATTTTTTCTCCTAATCGGACACGTTATTTCGCTCCATTCCCAGCTTAAGACTCCAGAGGTCGAGCAGCGGAGTGCGAATGTAACTTCGTCCACTAAAAAACACAAAAACAAACAAAAACTAAAGAGCCGAACTACGGCGCTCTGATTCCTAAAAAGGATACGTAGGCATTAGGTCGCGGGGCCTAAGTGAGCACAACTATTTATAAACCTTATTTTCCCCGTGTTTCTTCTTCTTTCATTTGCATGCATTCCCTTAGCATTAAGCTTTAGATTTATACACCCTTAGAATAGAACAAACATAAGTGGATCCTGTGGAGTACCACAGACGTGAGGGGTGCTAATACCTTCCCCTTGCGTAACCGACTTCTTACCCGATCTCTGGTCGCTAGACCTTTTCTTATCCTTTCTTTATTCTAGGTTTTGTGATATTCCTTTCCCTCTTAGGGATAAATATATTGGTGGCAACTCTGTCCATCATTTCGCGAGCGTGAAACAGCTGGCGACTCTGCTGGGGATTAAGCTTAGTCGATCCTAGCTTCTGTTTGTTTTATTTTCTTTGGGTGTTTATTTATTGCTTTATTGCTTTACTAATTTATTTCTTTATTGCTTTACTACTTTATGGCTTTATTGATTTACTTCTTTATTGCTTTATTGCTTTATGTATCGCATTTTATTTTCATATACTATGATGTTGTTCTGTTGGGATGGGATGTTACTGATTTGAGGTAAAAGGCCCAATACCCAGGCCAAAGTGTTACTTAGGCTACCTAGGATAGAGTGGATAGTCATGGCGCCAACAGAATGTCAGGTTCTGTTGATTGTGATCATGAGACCCACGACCAGTTGAGGTTCAAATGGGATACCATTGTTGGCATGTATTTGCAACAATGATGGTGTCTCAGGATAACTGTTAACGCTGGAGACCTTTTAACCTACCTTGTACTAGATCATACCTGTGAGAGGGGTTGGGAATTTAGTTTTGCAGGAAAACATGCCTCCATCCCACCCTATGCCCATTCAGACTATCTATCATAATCAACGTCGAACCTCTGAATCTGGAGGGTTCGACCTTATGTGACTTATGCAAAGGTTATCTATCCTGAATCAACATCGAACCTCTGAATCTGGAGGATTCGACCATCTTTGACTTATACAGAAGTTCTACATCAGTTATCTATCAGAATCAACGTCGAACCTCTGAATCTGGAGGGTTCGACCATCTTTGACTTATGCACCGCCTATTTATCAAGAAAGCAACGTCGAACCTCTGAATCTAGAGGATTCGACCATATCTTATTGACCATGAGAAGCTGTTATCCAAGAGGCCTTGATCCTTGATCCTGATTCCTGTTGCATTTGCATCATCATTAACATTTTTGCATTCATGCATATGCATCCATGGTTACCAAGACTCTTACACTCTTCCTCTCCATCAGATCAGTCAAGACGATTCCTCCACACCGATATCTAACAAGACAACAGGCAAAGAATCATGGGAAATTACAAACAAGATCAAGCTACTATCAGAAAACTCCATGCCTCTTCATGGGGGCACCTTCCACCATTGGAGCTTTTGAGGCCACGAGTGACCCCAAGAGATCCCTTTGGATAATTTTTTTAATTCTCTTATATTCATCCACATCGATGATCGCAAAAATCAGTATTCTTTCTGTGTTGTGACAATCACTTTCAAATGGACCGAAGGCTATTGCATATAGTCTTGCTAGGATGGATCATCCTATGACACATTTGAAGGCGCTCTGACACGATAATATCACAAAATTGAGGATCACCTTTCTTTCGATATCCATTTCTCCAATAATCACCGCCAGATCCACGACTCCCTGAGAATGAACGATTGAATCATGAATGCTAGTAGATCTTCTTCACAGTATGGATTCATATCCACTTTCTAGATTCCTATCAGATCCATCATATTTGAATAGAGGATGTTACACAAACTTTTGTCATCCGCAGAGAATTTGGTTATAATGTGACCAACTATGGTGGTTGCAATAATCAGAGGTAGATCAATATTTGGAATTCCAATGATCTTGTCACGATCTAGGAATCCTCATTTCGACCGATGTGTTCCTCGTCGAGTGTCAACGTCAGTTATAAGTATATAGCGATCTAGTGAAGGATAAGTGTTAGACGGTGTGATATTGTAGAAGTCATGAATCGACAATGCTTGATAAATAACTGATTTAGGGAACGCGTTGAAGTTTCGAGCTATAAATATCTAAATTACCATCTTTGCTTTCCCTGTTGCGGTTAGAAATTTGATTTCAGATCAAAATTGATCTGGAAATGAAAATTAACAGGAAGTATATGTCATTTTTCATTGACGATGCCACTGTTTCATTCAGGAGTCATAAATTGATGCTCCAACTCGGCGAAGGAACACAAAATAAAGAGGATTAGGTAATAATGATCTTGAACGGTGACTCCGATCTCCTTTACAATGGTGTAGGATGGACCTGCATGATTAGCACTTTAAGGCTTAAATCAGCCCAATAATCAAGATGGGTATATTGAAATTGGAGATCAAAGATTGTGTATCTTCTCATAGTATGCAAACTATTTTTATATATCGGGCAGAGTAAAATGAGCTTTTAAAAGATTGAGCCTTAGTTAATTGGGCCTTTGGTCTCTATGACATCCAATCATCAAAGATTCAAAATAAATAACGTGTCAAACTTTTTTTTAATGACACGAAACTACTTAGTTGATTTTCTAAAATAAAATTCCACTATGGTTTTAATATATTTTTTTTTGCATGTTAAAATTTAAAAGACAAGAATTCCAAAATTTAATCTTAAGAAAGGTAAATCCTTGACCTTCCCCTCAACAACAGGGCCTATGATCATTAGGCTAAGCATTTTGTTTGTTTAGAATTTACTAGAATTTATGATTTATATATATAATATTAAATCTTTTTAGTTATTTTAAACTTTTATTTCAACTATCTCTCATTCTCACACACATACACACTTACACTTTTATTTCATTATTTATATTCAATATTTTATATTTATTAACATTAATTTATTGTATAAATATTTATTTTATATTTAATAAATTATTTATTAAATATTTAAAATTTATTAAATAATACTTATTACATAATTATTTTAAAAGATATTTAGTATATAATATATCTAAATAAATATTTGTACATATCACATAAATAAGTATTATTTTAAAATTAATCATAATTTAATTAAATATTTATTACATAATACTAATAAAAATATATTAGTTAAAAATATATAAACATTTGAAATTTTAAAACATATAAAAATAAAAAACATACTACTTAAAGTTCAAATATAAAGACATTCATAGAATGACCAATGACCATGCTGCTTAACCATCACACCAATATTTTTTAAAATATTTAAATACATTTACATAGAAAAATACATAAAAAATATATTTGAATATTTTAATGCGTATTTAAATATTTTTAATATATACTTAAATATATTTGAATATCATTTATGACATTTTAAAATTTTAAAATACTTAAACAATTTTTAAAATATTCAAACATATCTTAAAAAATAGTTAAATATTTTAAGACTCTCCTTGTCAAAACAAAACTCAACAAAACATTTTTTCAAGAATAATTTTTTCTAGTATACTTTTTAATAATATTCAAGTTTATATAATTTTTAATATATTTAAATAATGTATTATTAAAGTAATTCATTTTTAAATAATTAATTTAAAATAATATTTATTTAGAAATTATATATATATATATATATATATATATATATATATATATATATACACTTAAAATATTGTGTATTAGATATATTTTAAATAATTATGTAATAGATATCATATAATAAATTTCAAATATACAATAAATAATTTATTAAATATGAAAAAAATATTTGTTATATAAATTAAATTTATTAAATATAACATATGAAATAATGAAATAAAATTGTAAGTGTGTGAGAGAAAAATAATTCAAATAAAAGCATAACTGAATAATTAATTTTTTTTAATATTATAGACCAATTATATAATATGTAGACATTTTAACAAAATTATTAATCAAACAAAATGCCTAAACCAGTGGGTAAACTCTATGCCATTAAGGAAAAATCCTGGGTTAAATCTCTCTCGAAACTAAAATTTTGATCCCTCTTAAAATTTTTAGTTTTTAAAATGAGAAAAGGGGTTATGCACTAACAATGTAAAATATTTTTACACTGTCAACCAATCACCACCATGCATCCAATTAAAACATTATTTTATTTAAAAAAACTTTAATGACATGACACATTCATGACTCCCTATTGGATGACAGTGTCAGTGCACTACCTTTTAACTCTTTTAAAATTAAATATAAAAAATTAACAAAAAGCAACATGAATTCAATTATAAAAAGTAAAAAAGAAATCAACTAAATAACTTTACGTCATTAAAAAAATTAAGAAAAAAAAATCTGATTATATAAAAGTCTAAGACAAAAGAACCTTTATAAATTAAAGGAGAATTCAAATTTTTTTTATAAATAAAAATTTTAAATTTCATTTATTTATATAGGAGGACAAAATACCTATTAATCCAAAAATTTATTATTAATTTTAGGAGAATCTACTCATAAAAAACATATTTGACTTGGTATATTTTTTATGGTTAAACACCATCGGTTTAATTCGGTTCAGGAATCAGTTCTGGTATCAAGTGGTTTCAACCCCTTCAGATCGCAGTTACGGGGATCGAACCGTATTTTTCCTACGAAATTTTGTATATTTTATTTCTTACAAAAACAACTTTTAAAACCTACTTAAGAACAAAATACTCCTACAAAATACTCGTACTCAAGATGGAAATCATCCACCATTCCATTGACGATTTCCAAACATGGAAATCATCGGGCCTAAACATAAAGATCCAATTTAATACCTAAATTACCCCCACTCAAATGGAAACTAAATCTAATTTAATTATTTAATACCATAAATATAATTATTATTCACTCTTTAGCGCTTGCCAGCTATGTAAATCACACAACTTTTACAAATATAAAAAACGACGGCGTTACATTACGTACAGCTATTACAACACAAGTACACACACAACACAACACTCTCATAACCAAAATTCACATCAAAACTTTATAACTTTTAATTTTCCCTTTTCTCTCTCTCAAATCTCAAACCCAATTTCAATTAACGCTATTGTTCAATTCAAACTTCAAATGTAGAACAACAGAAAAAACTTTCAGAAGCTTCATTTTTATGCAATTTCAGATTCAAAATTATAACCGTCGTTGATTTTTCGGTTAACCCGACCCGAAATGGAATCGAATCCAATGTCTTCTTCCAGTTTCTCTCCGCAGTTAATCGGCGTCTCTAGGCTGAGATCTTCTTCCGTTAAGAAGTTGCCGGAACCCTTACGCCGCGCCGTCGCTGACTGCCTCTCTTCGCCGGTCACCTCCGCTAACGAACCTTCCAGAATTCTTCGGGTATTCAGCTTTTTCTTCCTCGCCGCTTTTTTATTGTTCGATTTCGATTTGTTTCCAGTAGTGTTAGAAGAAATTAGAAACTGAAATTCATATCATATTTTTTTATTTATTTTTCATAATTTTATTTTAATTATTGTCGTTATTATTATTGTTATTATTATTGTTGTTTATATTTATCATAATGCGATTGCGAACTAGTTGTTTGGTAGAAAAATATATCGCTATTGTTTTTCATTTCTGAAATACATTTATTGCTGAGAAATTTAGTAGTGAAATGGGGAAAAGGTAGTTTTGTCAATGTAATATAATATGGCTTGTTTTAATGAAGTTCTGGGAAGAAGTGTTACTCAATGATTCTACTTACTCATGTATGAATCCATCAAGCATTTACAGGTTCTAGGTTTTATATTTAATATCAATAAATGCTTCACTACTCAAACTGGTTTAGAGTCCTATACTAAATTTTTGTGAGGGTAGACTTTTAAGTTGTAGTAACTGATGTAGTTGCGGTTTTTTAATATTGCGGAGAGTTGACGAATGTAGCTGATGTGACCTCGATCGCGGTTATGCATCATTAAATGTGGTGAGCTGAGTAATGTGGATGATGTGGCCTCAATTACGGTTATGCATCATTAAACGTGGTGCGCTGACGAATGTGGATGACGTGGCATCAATTGCGGTGATGCATCATTAAATGTGGTGCGCTGACAAATGTGGATGATGTGGCTTCAGTTGCGGTTATGCGTCATTAAATGTGGTGCGCTGACGAATGTGGATGACGTGGCATCAAATGCGGTTATGCATCGTTAAATGTGGTGAGCTGACGAATGTGGCTGATGTGGCCTAAATTACGGTTATGCATTATTAAATGTGCCGTTCCAGGTGTTTCTTTAAATCTTGCGCGTGGGTAAACCATATAGTAACTCCCTGTTGGAAGTTTAATTAATGTTATAAAAAGTTTTTTCCTTCGGTTTTGTTTATACTTTATAAGTTACCAGATAGCAATATTAAATGGATTGATGATGATGATGCACAGGTGCTAGAAGTTTTAGAAACGACGACTAAATAAATGAGCATTTCTTGTTTTTGTTTATAACTCATAGTGCAGATTATCTATATTAATACTTTTAGGGGAAGGTTTAATTAATATTCATGTTAATCACATAACTTGTAGAGAAAATGTAGCTTTGGTTTTTTGTAATGGCAAATACATATAAAGAGAAGTAAGTATGGGGATACAAAGATGAGAGAGTGTCATAGGTACTCTAAAGCCAAGGAAATGAAGTTCACTGAGCGGCAATACAACAACACAAACAAGAAAAAACCACTAACAAAATAAACAAAAACTCCCACCTCTTTGAGAAAGTAAGGAGACACAAGAAGCAAACCACCTGAGATAATCCTAGGAAATCATATTCCCCGCCTAACAAACCAAATCCGTAAAGCCTCATAAGCCTAGCCCCTAGTCCTCTAACAGCTCAAGTAGAGGAAAGGATGAGTCAGCCACTCAAAAAAGTATAGGAGTAGCAAGATGTCTTTTCTTAATACCACTCCTAAGTATAAAAGATAATTCTATCGGCCAGTTCCTCTACAGTCAAAGTTTTACCAGAGAAAATAGTCATGTTACGAGATTTTCAAAGGTTCTTTTCTTTTATCCATTTGCATCCAGAGTCATGTTAGTGGGTTTGGTGCGAAGTTGAATGTGCATTCTCATGATAGGGAGGTGATTGCAAATGTTGACACATATTCCAGTTGTGGTGATTGGGGTCTTGCTATTCAAGTTTTCAATGAAAGTGGAGTATGGAACTTGATCATTTGCAACTCTGTGACTGAGGGTTTCTATTTAAAAGCATAGAATAAGAGTGTTTTGCATATAAATAATAGGAAAGAAGAAACCATATCAGTATCTTTATCTGTTCATACAGTGAATTGCTACATGGATGATATAGAAAATGATTTTCTTATGTTGATGGAAAATTTTATAGCAAATTGTCACATTGCTGGGTATTATAGGAGTCACAACATTAGATATATCGGATGCTTCAAGTAAGGTTTTTGTTGACTTAGCTGGACCTATGAGTGATTATGCCTAAACTTTGGTAAATTTGTAAGACAACAACTGCAGGTTGACACCTAAAGGCAGTGAAAGTGAAATTGTGCTGCGGGTTTGGTCGTTTGAATCCTGCTCATCAAGTTTCCAACAATGGGATCCTCGGGGCAAGGGCTTGATTTGCAACTATTACAATACTAAGAGTTCTTGAACTGTTCTATACATCAGTTGTTTTACTGGGATTTCTTGTGCCTAAATTCCTTGCTCTCTTGCAACTTGTTCATACCATGGTTATGCTACCAACTGTTAGTGATAAGATGTATGCAACATGTCAGTGTCTTCACCATATCCTTGAGGACAGAGCTGTTTCTCTAGAGGCTGGTAGTGATGGTATACTGGATTTGGGTCTTAGTCCCATGAGGGGCTGAATAGGGAATTGCTGAGGTGGCCAATTAGTTAGAAGAGGCAGCGCAGTTATATGGAGATGGAGGGTATTCAGAAATATTGTTCAGAGTTGGTTAGGAGAATATTCTCTCTGGTTAGAAGCATTCAGAAATATTGTTCAAAGTTGGTTAGGAGAGTTTTCTCCCTGGTTAGAAGCATTATGCTCTGGTAGGAGTGTCACACTCTGGTTTATTTTTTCCTTAATCATTTTAAGTGGGCTTTACTCCATTTTCGTACTCAATATAGACAGATTTTCCTTTATGAATGCACAGGTTCCATCGCATATTCTGCAGGGGAGAAATATGTTTGTTGTTAGTAGTAAGTAAAGTATTTCTACATATGTGCTGAATGTGCAAGCACTAGCTTCTTCTTTATAGGGGTTCCTAACTAACCATGGCATGACTTGTGTATCTTAACACAGCCAGATTTTAATACCATGAGAACCTGTAATTCTCCATGATATCCCATGACCCAAATTCAAATTGGTTGCAAATTATGATGCCATTGTATTTGAATTTGATACTCAGTATCCAAAGTCACATCCTTACCAATTTTATTTTATGGCTTAAATATGTTATTGCAGGACTATCTGAAAGGTCCTATGACCACAGACATGGCTTACAGTGCAATTCTGGAACATACTATTGCGGAGAGGGAGCGCAGGTAACTGTCTCATTCATTTCTTGACATGGTGTAGTTGCTGATACCATCCAGATTGCTTTAAAACTGTTGCTTTAATATCATTTTGCTGTATACTTCAGTCAATGCCATGCACTAGGTGAACTAATTATGTTGTATGAAACAGGCAGAATGCATCCTTATAATTTACATGTGTAGTATACTAATCAATCGCTGCAAACTTTTTATGTGTTTAGGATTAGAAGCTAGCGTATCTATTTGTGCATGTGGAATTGGATGCTGTCATATTTATGAAACATATGGTGCAATTAGGGTTTTAAGACATTGATAGAAGGTATACATGATAACAACAAGATATTTATGTTTAGTGTGTATTATTACCTCTATTACTGATAGCAGTACCAGCAAGAGAAAAGCACAGAGAAGCCAAACTGAAAAATAGAAATAAAATATAGATAATCCAAGGCTTTCAAAAAGCCTTGGTCCCTCCCCCCAATATCCCTCAATTCAGCCTTGGCCCCTTCCTCTATTTCCCTCAATTCAACCTTGGCCCCTCCTTCTATTTCCCTCAATTCAGCCTTGGTTTGCCTCCTTATTTCCCTCTCTCCAATTTCCCTCGATTCAGTAATAAGATGCCTCTTGCTGCCTGTACAGGCAGTTATACCCTTTTCTATGCTTTCAAGTGGTCAGACAACATGCATGGCTCTCATGAGACTCTAATTATGTCGTCCTTTTATTTTTCTTCCTGTAATGCACCTGTTATTTTTATTTTTTTTAACATCACTAGTCCCCCTCAAGCCATTTCCAGTTTGATATTGACCTCCAGATGAAAGTAAGGAAATTGATCTTGGATAGTTATGAAAACCTGAAAGGTTCCTGCGAATCCCCAGAGTTTGGGCGGCACTTCCATAAACTAAGGACTAGAAGGTCTTCTCTAGGTTAGTCCTGGGATTTAAGACCTCAGGAGGCTGAACTTGAACCTGTAATTCCCATTCTTGGAAGCGTGCTAATTAGGAACAGATTTAGAGAAGAAGTGGAAGCGTACTTTTTCAGCAAGAAGACACGAAAAGTTTCAGCCTGTGAAGCACGGATACTTCAAAAATGCTGCCGAATCGTATCCGATACGCCGATACGGCACCGATATGTATTGTAGGAGTATCCGAAATTATTTATTTAAAAAAATAAATAAAAAAATTCCGATACGGCGGCGATACGTTTTCGATACTCTCCGATACGTGACTTTTCAATTTTTTTCATATTTTTTTAATCACTCTTATTAATGCTTTTTAACTCATTACAGCAGGTGTTAAATTCTTTCTCACCAATTCCTACTTTCCAAGAACTGTTTCATATCCCTGTAATTTTTTTTCAAATCTCAATATATCCAATTTATTATACTAATCATAACGTTTTTGAATCATCATTATACCTTTTATTTTCAATTCATATAATATGTATTATATATATTCTTAATATATAAAATTTATATTTATTCTTACTATAATGATGACTTTTTAATTTTTAATATTTCATTTCAATTCCGATAGTAAAATTATTTTCTTTCCATTCTCATTATTAGAAATTTACTCATATTTAATTATAAGTTTTATTTTCTTAGATTTAATATTTTTCAGTAATATCGTAATGTATTAAGATTCTGTTATGAAGACTTTGATTTAATTAAGTATTTTATTTTAATTTTTATATACGTATCTTAAACGTATCATCTCTAGTATTAATTGAATAGTAACGTATCTACGTATCGGATACGTGTCGTATCCGATACTCGTATCTTGTCCGTGCTTCATTGGTTTCAGCCTGTATGCCACTTCTTGCACTACTTTTCCACTTCCAGTCAAGGGACGAATGTATCAGGCCTCTCATTTTGTATGCCACTTCTACTTTTTTTCCACATCCAGCAAGGGCCATATGTACCTGGCTTTTCATTCACTCTTTTATTAGTGACCAAAGTCTAGGGAATTGAAACTTAGAGTACGAGCCTGTTATGTTTTTCATAACGGAACGAAAAGTAGCTTTGGCACCTTTGAGTAGGACAGATGGATGCTTGTCATATAAGGCTGTTTATGCAGATTGCAAAGTTTTGTTTAGCTGAATTATTGTAATTAGTGTTGTACCATAACTTATCCTAGCTGAGTTGTTTTGGCCGCTTCTTAGTACTGTTAGATACCAATCAATTATTTTTTCCTTTCTTTATTGCTTAGATACCAATCAATTATTTTTTCCTTTATTGCTTTAGCCTGTTAGAATTATGTGAGCCGTTTGTAATTTCTGCTGTTTCTGACATTGACACTATTTTCACCAGTCCTGCAGTAGTTGCAAGGTGTGTGGCACTATTGAAGCGATATCTTCTAAGGTATGTTACCGGTTATCTGCATACATGGATGGTCAATATTTTCATAATTTTTTTATCTTTGAGCATAACCCATCTCTTTTCCATCCCCGTTTCATAGACTTGCGTGTTAATATAGTATTGAAATCTAAATGTCCTTTTCTACATCACAGTCTCTGTTAGATAAACCCTCAATTGGAAATAGTTGATTAGTTAAATAGTTAAATAATGTGAAGGAGAGACTAGGTTACCTTTGGTTTTGGAAATGAATTTACAGCAGGGGAGAGCTAGGTAACCACAAATACCTTAAATATGCTTCCTCCGTTTCTAAATGACTGTTGTTTTAGTAAATAAAATTTGTTTCAAAATGAATGTCATTCCCACTTTTCAATGTAAAAGTGATTGCAAATTTTCCAATTGAGTCCTTTAATTATCACTCTGTACACTACTTCCAAATTCCAATACATTTATAAGGTTAATTTAGTAAAAGTGTAATATCTTATGACAACATTATTACATTCCTTAATCTGTGTGCAATAACCTTAAACGACCGTCATTTTGAAACGAAGGGAGTAATATGTTCTGTAGCAATAAATACTATTTCCTTTTGTATTCTTAACCAGCACCTAAAACTTTTATTTCTCTAGATGTTTGGGAACTATTGAAAATTATATGGACAAATAAATAATTTTCCTTCCTTTTTTCCGGGATAAAATATAGAATGGAAAAATCTGCATAAGTGAACCATAAAATGTTTTTGAATAGAAATCCAAAAAAAAAAAAAAAAATCAAACTGAGAAAAAAGAAGACAGTCAGTCAGACCATGTTTCCAAAAACATATTTTAATATATAATTTACTTGGCTGATGGGATTGCCTTAGGGACAAACCTTCTTTATTCTCATGGATAAAGGGGATAGTTCGTGAATCCTTTTAGTATTGTGCTAATTTGTTTTATGTTGAAGGTTCTTCTATCTAATAATTTATTAATAAATTGCATTTGACTTAGATTTATTTAATGTCTGGAACATGCAGCCGGTGTCTTTCCTTGTATGACTGCATATTGTACATCTTGCTTTGTTGCTATTTAGCCATTATTAAGTTTTTAGAGCTTGTTCATTAATACAGATACAAACCAAGCGAGGAGACATTATTTCAGATAGATCGTTTTTGTTCAGCTGTAATTGCTGAATATGTTATTAACCCAAATCAGCCATGGTCACAATCTATAAATCGACAATCTGGTGCTTCCACAACTCCATCTCCTTTACTTGTATCTAGTGTTGCTTCTGAGGCACATGTGAAGTCACTGAGTTACGTGCGTTCCCTAGTGGCCCGACACATTCCCAAACGGATTTTTCAACCAGCTTCTTCATCGGGAAAATCACTGCCAACATTGTCATCTTTGCTGAGTAAATCTTTCCACACTCAACGTAGTCCTGCTATTGTTCCAGAAACGCCTAGTTCTTCAAGTGGTCCAAAAACATTACAGGAAGACTCCATCATGCGCTCTGTCTCAAAGTCATTAAAACATGAAAAAGTTAATGAAAAGAATGAATTAGGGTTCATTGCCCATGATGTTCTGAAATGGCGCTGGCTTGAGCAACCACAATCGTCATCAGTTGGGACTGAAAGGTAAATCATCTTTCAGCATGTTTTCCCCAGCTTATTTTGAGAAAAGAATTGTTTTTTTAAGCTGACTATGGAAGCTTTCAGAAATTAAAGAAAAGCTATTGTGGTCTCAACACGAGCTCATCCAAACATGCATTTAATACTTGTTTTTGGTTTAGGTGTCTTGAGTTTTCTCTCATAGTGCTTAAAAAGTTTACTCTATTATTTAACATGATTTATGCAGTGATCGTGGTCAATATATGACATCACACAGTAGTTTCTTAGAAATAGGTGCAGCAGCTTTACTTGTAGGAGACATCGAATCTAAGATGAAGGGGCAACCATGGAAATTTTTTGGAACTGATGATATGCCTTACCTGGATCAGCTATTGCAGTCTTCTCCTGTAACACCAATTACAAATTCTGTCTCTGCTCGTTGCCACCTGAGAGCAATAACAGCATCTAAGCGCAAAAAAGCAGGCTCTCGTCATATATGGCACGTTCTCGTATAACTCGCATAGCTATTACTTTCTTCCATTTTCTTCTTACTAGTGGTTTTTAATCTGATTTCATACCATGATAAATCTTACTAAGTTTATTATTTTTCTCTGCCATGTTCATTTACTTTTTCTTTCAATTTTTTCCTCTGAATAATATCTTTATTCAAGGTCATACCATGATAAACCTTATTAACTTCATTAGCTTGTTCCAAATATTGTATCAGAATATAGAGGTCATGAAAAATTAAATACACAAGAATTGAAAGGAGTCTGCCTAGCCTCTTAGAATTTTAACGTAGTCTGAAAAATGAAAATGTTACGATTTCTTGTGTTTTTGCGGTGGTTTTCAATGCCAAAATTCATACATAAGAATTATATTTGTACGTTGCCTTTGGATTGACATGTGCGGGTAAATGATACTTTTTCTGGAGAATCTTCTGTTTGCTGTATGGAGATTTTATGGTTGATTAGTTGGCTGCTGCAATGATTTTATAAATTCAACTTTTCTCTCTGCATTCTTTTCTGAACTCATTCTCATTCTTGTAATCTTGTTTTTCCTACTTCATAAGTTCTTTATTCTTATTCTGAATAAAAACTAAGTACTGTTTATGCATTTTTTTTTTTAATTCTGACTAGTGAGGGATAAGTTAACCACTTATTACGGAATGTTCTGTGACCTATAATGCTTTGTATGGGGAGATTATGTGTAATATTAAATTGCTCCTCTACAGTTTGATATTCTCTCTTTCCCTTTTGAGATAAATATTTGATATTCTTTTAACTCACAAGGCTGACTAAAAAGTCTGTATATTTCTTTACTACTTTTGCTTGTTGAAGGATTTTCTCAATTAATTTGCTGTTCTGAACATTGCTATTTCTCCAGGGAGGATTCTCCGGTGATTACATTTCGTCCCCGAGCTCGACAGCTTTTCCAGTATCGTCATTACAGGTATTGCTCATGTTCACTTAAGATACTTCAAAGGAATTTATTGACAAATTTTTGTATCTCCTGTGTGCATCTGAGAATCAGTACCATAACACAAGCTTTGTCCTCAATCTTACATTGCCAAACTTCAATTGCCATAATTGCTTTGCTATTTGGATTCCAAACTGTTTTCATCATTCAATTAGTGAAACTGCAATAAGAATACATTAATGTAATGATGGGCATTGCTTTTCAATCAAATGATCTCATGATTCTCAAGTTTATAAGTTTCCTTAAAGTGATTCCCAGGATATAATACCTATCAACATATTTGTTTATTTTGCTTAGGTTTTTATTGCAGCCTTAGTTGATTATAAAATACCTTACCACTTTTTTTTTAATCGTACTCTAGTTTTTAATTATTGATTTATTTGTTTTTCTTGCTTACACCTTACAAAATTATCTCTTTTGCCGACCAGTGAGCAACAACCTCTACGATTAAACCCTGCCGAGGTACAAGAAGTTATTGCAGCAGTTTGCTCTGAGGCTTCTTCCCCAGGCACCAATGTCATGACAGTGTCAACTATACTAGGCAATAACAGTGGAAAACCATCGACGGATGTGGCTGTTAGCGTCCTTATTAAACTAGTTATTGACATGTATGTTTCAATTAATTGTTGCCTTATTTGTTTTATTCATTTTGTTTATCCTATGGCCAGAGGAGTGGCTGATATCAACCATTGATGGAAAATGGTGTGGGCCCACTGCTTATTTAAAAAAGAAATTAGTCAAGCAAATATTTCAGATTGGTTAATATTTTTATTGAACCACAAGTGGAGATAAGAAAAATAGTCATGGAACTTAACATGTTTTTATCTATAGTTTCACTATAGATTCATGGGCTAAACAGATAAGTTCACTGTGTTATAAGCCCAATTCATTACTTTGGTCAAACAATATTATATACATATACATATACATATACGTATACGTATACGTATATGTATACGTATACGTATACGTATACGTATACATATACATATACATATACATATACATATACATGTGAGGATAATATGTTGACTGGTATTTTGTTAATGTCCATTTAATTGTATTTTGGGTCACAAGATTATTTATTGTTAACATAATGTTATATGAAAGCAATACCGAGATGTCATTATAATATTTCGAAATGGAAAAGATCTTATTGAACTTTTTCATGTCAGGGGTATATCAGGTTGAATGCTGGATCACTTCCCCACAGATTAACTTTCAATCCATTTACTTGATTGAACTTTTCTGATTATTTCACGTATCTATGGTTGTGTTGTTCTGAGTTTATTGTGTATGATGGTCACAAAAATATTATTCTGTAGGTATGTTTTAGATTCTCAGACAGCTGCTCCTCTCATTCTTTCTATGCTTGAGGTGATACATTAATAAATAGTTTTTATATTTTTTTGTAACTAAATCCATTTGTTTAATTTTTACTAATTTATATTTCAACTGTACCTTTCAGGAGATTCTTAGTTCTTCTGAAACAGGTTGCAGGATTCGGGCTTTCGATTTGATTCTAAATCTAGGGGTTCATTCTCATCTCCTAGAACCTATGATTGTTGACGAAGCTTCCATAATTGAAGAAGAATATTCTCAAGAACCCTACTATGACAGCCACACTCACATTATGATGCAAGGAAGCAGAAAAGGAAGTTCTCAGAATAAATCAGACACAGTCTCTGCAATTGATAATTTTGAGCCGTGGATTATAAATATTCTGTATGAGATACTGCTTCTACTTGTTCAGGTATCATTGAGCAGAAAAAGAAAATTGTTGGACATAATCATCGCTGTTTTTTTGTATATATTTTCTTGGGTAGGATCATCTGATTGACACGTCAATATTTTGATTTCCATTCCCTAACATATTGATACCTGTTATACATGATATGATGCTTTGTCATTTGAATTGAAGCATGTATGCCTTCATTTTATTTTCTAATGACAATTGATTGAGAATAAGAATACAAAACAAGATTGCAATCTCATATCTTGTACTTTCAAAATTTCAAGATGAACTCTGCTTAGTTGTATTAAGAAAAACTTTTATCATCTGTTTCACAAGGAGATTTTCAAGAACCCTATGTCTTTTCATTCAATTTTTTCGTAGATAACGGTTCATTCACGTTGTTCTCTCAATTTCTTACACTTATATGACAATCAATTACTTTGTACAGACTGAAGAAAAGGAGGAATCTGTTTGGGCATCTGCACTCAGCTGCTTGCTTTATTTTGTCTGCGATCGTGGAAAGATCAGGAGAAATCGCTTACAAGGACTCGACATAAGGGTGAGAAACAATATCCCCCTCCTATTTTTCACTCTACCAGTTTCCACGGACATCTTATTACTTGTTTCGTCGTACTGCATTCTGCAGCGTAGTTTTTTTGCTTAACTTTTTGTAATATTGGACAGAGGGTTTGGATGAAAAGAAAGGATGCTTAATGATTAGTGAATATGGAGAGTTCCCTTTTTTGGTCTTGCTAGAAAGTAAGACTTACATTTAAGAAAATGAAAGCACGAGGACATGAGATAATTTGTTGAGGATGTGAGATAATTTGTTGAACAAGATAACTAAAAGAATCCGAGTCAACATTGTTCCTCTTACTACTAGAAAAAATATGGAAGGAAAGAAAAGAAAGTCAGAGCCTATATATTCTGTTTTAAATACAGAAAGTAAAACTTTTTCAATTGGATAGTTGTATTTTTGCTCCCTTAGGTGCCACGTTTGTGCAATTCTGCTTCCCCTTGTTTCAATTGTGCAAAATCGGGTCTCAAGGTACATCCATTGTTGCAATTTGTCCATTATTAGTTGTCTAAATTGTAACACTAGAAGCCTACTTAGCCAATCCAGACCTAAGTTGGAACAATTAAACTTGGTAAGTTGAAGTTGCCAAAAAAGTATCTTTGTGACTAGATGTAGAGGCTCTATGGGAAAGCTTCCAGAGCAACTATTACCATACCTGAGGGATCTTCTCTGGGCACACGGGCTTCCCAGGTTTGCCTATTCAGATCTAGATTGACCTTGTAGACTCTTGGCATTAAAAATTAGTGTTAGTGAATGGAGGGGCTTGATGTAACACTTGGGATACGAGGGGATATAATTTGTGCGTTTGGAGTCCTTAGAATTAAAATTGCACAATCATGATACTCGGGGAATCAAAAGTATAATCAAGCCTTATAATTAAACGGATCTGAGGCTTTTTCAAAATTTGAAAAACTAGAGCAAGTGTAAAATCTTTCTGTGAACCATGTTTTCACCGTGTCAGTTGAGTCCTAACCTTGTTTTCTATCAAGTCCCTCTTACTTTCAAAGTTTCACTTAACTAATGAATTGTTCCACCTGATACTCTACTGGAACTTTTTGAACTGTTGGTATTTGGACCTCCTCCATGCTTTATACAAATGTTGCTGTTGGTTTTTAAAAACCCTCCAAGTCTAAAGGCTTCCGGATAATAATACACATGTAACTATTAACTATTGGACTACTGCAATGGTAGTTATCACTTCACTTACATCTACTACTATTCCTGTATAACTACTGTTTAACTGACTTGAGGGACTTCTGATTTTTTTGAATACAGATAGTTATGCACACTTTTAGTCAGTGATTTCTGATTCTATATCTTCATGTCTTCACCACTTGGCAGTACCCTTTCTGTTTGATTGGGTTATGTGTTAGAATTTTTCAGAAAACTAAAAAACACAGGTGCAAAGGCGTTCTATTATTGTAGATTCAGATTATAAAAGTTCTTACTTTCCAACTGTGTTTTCAAATATTTATTAATACAGTTTGTTTTTCAGTCTTTGACAGAAGACTAAATAATTTAAGTTGGGTGGTTTTATGCATTTCAGCCATGAAAAAATTCTTACTATGCGAGTTTGTGAATGCTCTTCTTTATCTTGGGTTTTTAATGCTCTTCTTTATCTTGGGTTTTATGAAGTCATTCGTTCACTACTTTTTTAAATTGTCAATGTGCCTTGTATCATTAACTATGATATCTGCCTATAACTTAGTTACTCCCAATTTTCCTTTAGGTTCTGAAAGAACTTATAAGAATCAGCAGGGAGAACTCCTGGGCAGAATTAGTTCATTGCAAGCTGATTTCCATGTTAACCAACATGTTTTATGAAGCTCTTGATGAAGTAACAGAGCCTGTTCCTAGAAAACCGAAATTTCTTGTGGATCAACTTGATCTGATTGGAGGAGTTCAATTTATTTTCATTGAGGTATGTCTATATTTTCAATGTTTTTTCTTAAAAAAAACTCAATATACTTCCAAATTCCATTAGAGTTCATTATTACAAATTTACAACATCACTGTTATGTTATCCCTTTAACAGTGAATACTGATAATATTGCGTTGTATATTTGTATGGGACTGATGTTCTTGGACTTGATGCTTATTGTTAAGAAACGGGGTTTGTGCCTAACTCAACCCTACAGAACCGTTTGGTAGGGTGAGGACTGCTCCCACTTATAAGTACACGTTTAGGTCATATATTGTCCGATGTAGGACTCTTAACACACCCCCTCACGTCCAGGACTAGACAACTGGAGCTTGGAAATAAATGGTGGGTGACCCGATAGCGGAAACCATAATAGGTGAGCCACCGGATCTTAAACGAGGCTCTGATACCATGTTAAGAAATGTGGTTTGTGCCTAACTCAACCCTATAAAACCGGTTGGTAGGGTGAAGATTGCTCCCACTTATAAGTACATGTTTAGGCCATATAGCCATATATTATCCGATGTGGGACTCTTAACACTTATCATATATGACTAAGTTATTTAGATTGTTATGCTCTTTAATTTGGAGATTTAAAGCTCTCCTTAATTTTTTCATGACTGCCACGCTTGATTGATGTGCCCATCATATATTTTTCATATCAATTTAATGATAAGATTCTAGCTTCTTTTTATTTCTTATTTTCATAATAGTATAATTGTAGATAAAATCCTGAGCTAGCATCCTCACCCAGTGTTGCTGAGTTTCCAATTGTATGATTTCCCCCATTTTTTCTATGTTGGTGCAGTATGCCCTTGTAAACTCAAGAGAAGAAAGGAAAAATCTGTATTCCGTGCTTTTTGATTACATTCTGCATCAAGTAAATGAAACATGTACAGCTACAGGTGTAAATGAATACAGTGATGATGAGATCCAACCTCTCGCTTCTCTACTTGCTCAAGCAAATGCACCTGAGGCATTTTATATTTCTGTTAAACTTGGGGTAGAATGCATTGGGGAGATTTTGAGAAGATCAATTGCATCTACTTTGTCCAGATATCCTAACAGTGAGCGACTAAATGTGGTATGTCTCCAATATTATTTTCTCGTCTGTTGACCCCCTGCCCTCTTCTCTCCTTTGATGAATGTTTATTACCTTAGTTGGTGGGCATAAGAGGGCCTTCAAGTGTTTTCTTAAATATCAAAAACTCGAGTACTAGGTTTCTTTGTAAAATATAGTAAAAAAAATTCTCAATATGTTTTTTGGTTAATTAAGTACTTTTAACCATTTGTACACCGGAGAAGATATGCAAAAGAGTTCATCTAGTATTTTATTTATGGTTAAATTTATAGCCTTATGTAATTCCTTCAGGAAACTTGATGTGCGAGAATTCACCTGGTATTTTTGAAGGTTATGGAAACAGTTTATGAAACACAATTTTTACTTGCTTCAAATGCTATTATAAACAATAGTTTTTAAGTCGTATGGATTGCGCTTGATTTATTATGCAATAATCGGAATTATTCATTAATTTGCCATTCACGCTATTAATATTAAGGGATTGTCTTTCATAATTATCTGTTTTTCAAAGAATTGGCGGTTTTTTGAGGTAATTGTAAACTATTGTATATTGGATGGATTTGCCAAATTGCCATCAGCAATATTTTTTTAAGTTGTATGTATTATGCATGATTTATGATGCAATAATTGGAACTCTTTAGTAGTTTGCCATTTATGCTATTAATATTGAAGATTGTTATACAACACAATACTCTACTCTAATAAAGATTTGTCTTTCATAATTATCTGTGTTTAAAAAATGAATGGAATCTTTAATTAAATTTTCTTATTTGAAGTTAGTTTTTTTTTGTAACCGAAATTGAAAATCTATTTTTCTCCAATTCCACATTGTATATTCGGGTCCTTCAATTGTCTGCTAGTGTTAGATAACTGATTGGAAATAAGAAGTAAGGTCAGGCAATCAAATGCTTTTACTGAGGTTCACCCGCTTCTACCATAATGTTTGCTCTAATTCACTGAATAATATTAGGATGAGTGCTGCTTTTCTTCGGTTATTATTTTGGCATTTTCCATTAATTTTACCTCCATCCCATTGGTTAAAAATCAGGAAGTTGTTTGTGACTTTCAATTTGAGATATATTTTCTTGTTTTTGTGGCTTAAATTAAGTCATTTTGAACTTACATTCATTTGTACCTTGTGTGTTTCTTTTAAATCTTTGCAGCTTCTGGAAACTGTTGCAGAGAAGTTTGACACTGTAATAAGTTCATTCACTCATCTGGACAAGGAATTCTCTCTTATGATTCAGATCAGTAAATCTCACAAGTTTTTTGAAAATATGGATAATGCGTCTCTGCAAAATGGCATTAAGTTGCAAGCAAAGCATTCGTGGGTCACTTTACATTCCCTTCTTCATTCTGATAGAATTTCGTACCGTCAAAATGGGTATATCTGGTTAGGAGATCTGCTTATTGCTGAAATTAGTGAGGAGAGAGGTGAAAGTATATGGTCAAGTATCAAATACTTTCAGCAGGAAATTGCTCAAGCAGGAACTCAGGATTTTGTGGATACATCAAATATTCCGTTGTCCATTTTACTTCTGTGTGGCCTTCTAAAGTCCAAAGACAACTACATTAGATGGGGATTTTTGTTTGTTCTTGAAAGACTTCTTATGAGATGCAAATTTTATCTAGATGAGCATGAAATGCAGCTATCAAACAGCAAAATTCTAGAGCATGGCAAGAAAGATTGGCATCTTGAGAAAGCCAATGCAGTGATCGACATAATGAGCAGTGCTTTATCTTTGGTGTTTCAGATAAATGAAACAGACCATATCAATATTCTGAAGGTAATCGTATCTGAATCCTAAATGCCTTTTTGCTAAGTATCCTCATATCATAACATGAAATGCGTAGAAAAAATTGGAAAAAACAGTAATTATCACAAAATTCCGCAATTAAATATGCATGTTCTTTATCTTATCATTGAAAGAGAAAAACACCACAGTTTGCCAATTGGGTTTGTTAGAGAAACTGTTAGAAATGTTTGGCCTTCATGATAGAGCATGGTCTTTTATGAGGTGTAATAAAATGAATTGAATTCTCAATTGCATTTGCAGGTGTATGTTATCATAAAATGAAATTATGTTATGGAAAATCTAAATATAAATGAAATGTTTCTTTTGTTATAAATAAAACCTTATTTCAGAATTATCGATGTAAAGTCAAATCCTTGGAGGAATGTTTAGAGAATGTTTGGCCTTCATGATAGAGCATGGTCTTTTATGAGGTGTAATAAAATGAATTGAATTCTCAATTGCATTTGCAGGTGTATGTTATCATAAAATGAAATTATGTTATGGAAAATCTAAATATAAATGAAATGTTTCTTTTGTTATAAATAAAACCTTATTTCAGAATTATCGATGTAAAGTCAAATCCTTGGAGGAATGTTTAGAGAATGTTCTATTTCGGTTTACATTTAGGATGTCGGTTTAAATGTTTGTCATATTTGTTACCTGTTTTGCTCAACACCTTTTCTATTTCTAAACAGATGTGTGACATACTATTCTCTCAATTGTGCTTAAGAGTTCCTACTGCTACTGCTCCACCCTTTGGTGATGATGTGCAGCATGACAAAAATATAAATCTCACTAGTGTAAGCAAAAAATCTGACATTGATAATCATGTTCCCAAACGAGATACCTTCCTCTGGGATGAACACAAGGAAGATTCTAATAGAAGACCTGGCTACCCTAACAACTACCATCCAGATCGCGAGACGGCATCAATGGCAGCTCTTCTCCAAGGACGAGCTATTGTACCCATGCAGTTAATTGCACGTGTTCCTGCTGCCTTACTATATTGGCCACTCATTCAATTGGCAGGAGCAGCAACCGATGATATTGCTTTAGGAGTTGCTGTTGGAAGTAAAGGAAGAGGAAATCTGCCTGGTGCCACATCAGATATTCGGGCTATACTTATCTTACTTCTTATTGGTAAATGCTCAGCAGATCCTGTTGCTTTCCAGGAAGTAGGCCAGGAACAATTTTTCAGGTGATCCAAAATTTCTCTATTTTTTGTAAATTTGTTTCCCTTCTTATTTGTCACTTTTATACATTGAAATGTAATTTAAAACGCGAGTTTTCTTGCATCTGGCAGGGAACTTTTGGATGACACAGATTCAAGAGTGGCATATTATTCATCCGCTTTTCTTCTGAAGGCATGGATTTTAATTGATTTTTGGTGTTGAATGTATTGGGGCCATAAATATCATACTTTTTTAATGTTGTAATAATTTTCCGTTGCAGCGAATGATGACGGAGAAGCCAGAGAAATATCAACACATGCTTCAGAATCTTGTTGTTAAAGCTCAACAGGTACTATTGCTTTTATTGATTTGCTTGAAGCTTCTATTGAAGTAAAGCCCATTAATATTTTAATTTTGCATTGAAACAACCCTTCACATTCAAATTATTTCTTTTATACTACTGTGATCAATGATTATCATTGATGGATAACAAACATAGTACAATTTGGCTTCTGGAGAAGATTTCCAATCGCAGTTTTCAAGATCATAGGCTAATTTCGGGGTTTTCAAAACTCGAACATGTGGCATTAATTAGCAAGACAATCAGTGTCAAATTTCCCCTTTTTTTCTTCAGTTTATTTGTGTTATTTTATTGAAATGAAAACAATTATTCTTTCTTTCGAATCTCTAGATGTTTGTTCCTTTTGCAATTTTCTTAATATTCGCTTTTTTGTTTATTACCAATATGATTATGCTTTGCAATGCAGAGTAACAATGAAAAACTGTTGGAAAATCCATACCTTCAAATGCGTGGCATAATTCAGCTGGCAAATGATCTTGGATTTGACTTGTGATCTTTATTACATGACTTTCTGGAGGGATATATTGTTTGGAGTTGGAGATCTGTATTGGTTTAAGAAAGTGTCACCTTTGGTTCTCATGAAGATCTTTCATCATTCAATTGGCTTAGATTTTGAAATACTTATATCCATGACTTGTTTCCTTCCATAAACAGATTTATTTTTAACATGGCCAATGAGGGTATAAGTTTGGCCAGAGAATGAGAATGTGACCATAGAATGAGAGCCAATGGAATCGGGCTGCACATAATATTGAGCGATTTTTCTGAGACGTAATTAACAGAACTCGACATGCTGCATGCCCTCAACTCCTGTTGATCTCTTCAGCGATATTACTTTTTTGGAGACCATGTTTTATCTGCCATCACTCCTTCATCTTCCCGTGTATGTGAACAGCAACTGAGAAGGCAGAGATCTAATGAGGAATAATTTTGAACGCACCTGATTTTGACCCAACTACTGATTGTTGCTGAGCTAGGCCTGCCTTCAGGTACATCTTTCTCTTTTTTCTTGCTTTGTCGAGTACCCATTTGTTATTGGTAGGGGCTTTTGCAAGCAAGTCTGTTCATAAATAGTTACAAACTAACTAGAACTAAAAAAAATATATTTTCTTGGAAAAGTTCAGTCTTGAGATGAGATGGTTTGTACAGCCCTTTGCAGGCGTTAACAGCCATGCTAAACTTTTTGATAGGCCTTTCTGTATCTAAGATACTCATGTCTTTCAGAAGAAAAAAAAGAAAGGTTTATACAATCCAGTTTTAAAACCTGAACCAAGTCAGCCAATTCAATAAAGTTTGGTTCAACTGGTTTTTATTTTAGATCCTTTACTTTTTATTTATTTGTCATTCAGCTCAAGGTTGAACCTATTGGACCATGACCCAAAGGTCTCATGGGTTCAATCTCCGGTCTGATTATTAAAACATCCACACAATCCATCACTTATTTGATTTTACTTGGTAGGAATAGTTTTTTACGGCATTTAATTACATAAACAATTTGTGTGCTTGCTTGCAGTTGCTGGCTGGCGGGCATTGATTTCGAATGAAATTATGTGCAGAAGAACTACATAAGATTCTTTCTTTTGTACAGGATTAGATTCCCACAAGGCCTTCAAATTTTTTCATTTATGAAGGCTGCCTCTATGCTTGTTTTTTACTAGGCATACAGGACCTGTCACGGGAAAAGATAGAACTCAGTTTTGTAACTTGTCAATATATATATCTCACAGGTCACAAGGAGATCCATCCTTTAATAAGGGGTATCACGGGGTGTCTACTTTTAGATGCATCCCTTGCTGCTCTCCTTGTTCTCTGTAAATGTGTGATTTAATGGTTTTCTTTTCCTTTATGATCCATTCCTTTTTTTTTTTTGTTGCGAAAATTGTAACATGTAGTGAGAAGTTACTGTGTAAATTATCTATTCAGAATTTTATTATAGGAATGGTTGTGTGTAACAATTTTCTTTATAATAACAGCCCCGTATTTATTCCTTATATTAAGATATAAAAACAATGCAGATCATAGTTAGAAAGTGATCTTTAGCTCAAGTTGATGGCAAATGCCTCATCAGTTCTAACAGGTTGTTATCGTGCAGTACTACAGTCCAGACTATCAAAATAAAGGAGATATTATCTGACATTTGTTTAAAATACGGAAGAAAAAAAAGTAACTTTTTATAATCAAACAATTCTAGTTTTTTGTTTTGTTTGAAATACCCAAGTATTGAAACAATGTTACACAAATAACCATCTTTTGAAATTTTTTACACAAATAATCATGTTTTAGAATTTGTTTACATGGTTAAGCCATATGAGATGGTGCATCCTTTTAATTTTACAAGGGAGATGCCATATGAGATGGCTCTAGGTGTATTGCTTTTTACCTAAGCCATCTTATAAGGTGTGCATGACTTAAATGTGTTATGGTCAAGCCAAATGATATGGCGTCTATGATCAAATATTGAATGGAGGCGTCATCTCACATGACGTGAAGGTAATGCATGCGTCATCTCATATGGCGCTTACGTCATCTCATATGGTGCTTACATGCAAATATAAGTGCATGCGTCATATGAGATGACTTGACCTTGTTTGTCTTTTTTGAAACATGATTATTTACGTAAAAAAAATTAAAAGGTGGTTAGTTATGTAATATTTTTTCAATATTTGGTAATTTTAAAAAAAAAAAATTCACAATATGCGTTTGGTTTTGTTTTAGAAAACCTAATCGCAAGAAAAAACCACAATTATTTGGAGCTTTTGAGGTGATGTGGTTTTTCAATTTGAAAAAGAATACTAAATATTTGTAATTAATATGTTCTAAGAAATGGAAACTAACTTGGGAACTAGAAATTATGATTATTCTTCCTTCAACAATAAAACTGTCTAAATAATATTAATTGATAAGAATTACTTTTATATTATTTTATTCAAACATAAATCAATTCTACTAAATTCAGTTATGTTAAAATCAATTTTCTAAAAATCAATTCTATCGACTACCAATTCAAACACACTTTAAATCAATCACGATGTTTCTTAACATGCACGTGTCACAAACACTAACTCATTAGAACAAATTTGTTGAATTTTGTTATTATAAGGATATAAAAATAGCATTTTTTGAGTTCAAGATGAAAAGTGTATTTTTATGGTGTTTTACAATTTCATAATGGATGTGTTTTCTGAGTGGATTATGAAGTTGGTGCGTTTAGAAAACAACTTTTCCATAGAACGAAGAAGAGTTTAATAACGACAGAACGAAAAAGATTGAATAACTACGAAAAGGATTATGTTATGTGTTGAGATTTCAACCGGTCACTCACAACTTATACCTGACACATAGGTTCGGTAACTTGACAAAAATATTTTTATAACTTTAAAATTTAACTTTTTAAAAATAATATATTTGATTTTTTTTCAAAACACAATGTATAGCCTCTGATATTTGCTGAAAATTGTCGAATATTTACAATTAATTAGTTTTTTCTTTAAAATGTTATTTTTTGTCTTAGTAGGAAATATTCGATAAAATTGCATATATTTAATGCATTATTATTGGAGTTTTTAAAAAATCTAGTAACAAATGAGTTTTTGCCAATTTTTTACTAATATCTAGTATAAATGAGATTGTAGAAATCCTGTTCATAGACAAATTTGTGAGTTGTTCAATCAACATTTGCTAATGGCAATTGCCTAAACAAGAAATTGGTGGGATCGGGTGAATTTTTACACATGAAAACTTAGAGCAAGTTATTGTAGATAGAAAGGTTATTGGCTCAAGATCTTTGGGCATCTTGTTTATGTTAGCCGTTTAAGTGTTTGTATCAACAGAAGAAATTATCATGTGATATTTTATTGTAATCAAAATGCTTGTATCAAACTTATCAAAATAGTAAAAGATTGTTATTTCCCGATGGTTCTTTAACACCATTGAAGAGTGGAGTAGGCAAAACGAGAACGAACGCCGAACCACTATATATCTCTCGGCATCTTTTCTCTCTTCCATGACCTCCTTAATTTTTCAGCATTCATTGATATTGCTATTGCATGAGTGCATTATTCCAAAAAGATTTAAGATGTCGGAGACATCAAATTCTAGATAAATGTATGCAATTAAGTAGAAAAAATCATTGTATGGGTTAAAATAATCCGAACACATGTTGTATAATAGGTTAAGTGAATATTTACTTATAGAAAACTATTAGAGTAATTCCATTTGCCCCTGTGTTTTTATAAAAAACAATATTTGATTTATGATGATTGTTGTATAGGTTGATGATTTAAATAATATTAGAACCAGAAATTAAGGAAGCAAGAGATTACTTACAAGAAATAATTTGAAATGAAAGATTTATGAAAAATCAAATTTAGCCTTGATTTGCAAATTAAATATATTAAAAATGGTATACTGATACATCCAATCAAATCAAATTGTCCGTAAGAGGTATTGAAAATGTTTAACATTAAAACTGAGTATAGGAACTTGGTTGGGGTTTCTTACCATTGTGAGTCTAGATGATGATATTGTTCTATGTGATTAGGTGGTTCATTGAAAGCATGAAGTTGATTTTGGGTTAGTGGAGTCAATAGTTGTTACATACACCCCATTATTGTTCTATGTGATTAGGTGGTTCATTGAAAGCATGAAGTTGATTATGGACTAGTGCTAAGTCCATAAAGATTGTTGAAGCTGGGCCAGTCAGTATTAAGCCCAAACGCATTATCAAGTTACATGTGAATAAGGGTGACAAACGGGCATGTCCATCTTAGAAAAGCACGAGCAAAACGGACATGTCCGTTTTGCCACCCCTACGTGTGAAGCTCTAAGATTATGTGATATACAAGTGACATTAACTGATGAGTCTAGAAGCAAACCTTTCATTAGATTCTGGTTGTTGTGCAGTTGGGCCAGCATAGAATAATCCTTTGTGATGTGGCCATTTAGTTTGTTATTGAGTATTCTGTTGTTTCCTTTATTTAAGGAGTTGGATTCCCTTGTAAGAAAATCATGAACGAAATAACAAACCACTTCTCTCATCTATATTCTTAAGGAGATGCTCAGTCCTCAAACTCTCCTCAAACTCAAAGAATTATCCCCTAACAAAGGCTATGATGGTCTTGCTCATATAGAAAAATGAAGGGTTGAATATAAGATCGAAGGAGTTTCAGTGTATAGAAGAATAAAACAGAGGATTATGGGAGAGTCAATTTGGATTTGCATATTCAATGATGTTAACTAAACCGAAGCTGATATTATTGCCTACTAGAGAGATCCAGCAATGGGATATTCATGATATTTTTTAATTGAAAATTTGAAATTTCCCTATGATGTTGACTTGTTTGAGTTGAAGGAAACGAAGATGCATTGACCTATAGATTAATATTCACCACCCAAGCAACATGTCATGGAAATTTTGATTTTCTAGTGTAAAGGAAAGCAACGGTTCATTCTGTATCTACACCGAGCCATCAGAAACAAGTAAAATCCGTGGAACATTTGGCCAAATATACTTGATAGGTGTGTGTTAAACATCTCGATGAAGGGCCAAATCTGTAAAGAAGTTTCAAAATGACATTTACAAAGGGCAAACTAATACTTAAGGAAAGTCATGCAAATCAAAAGTGCTTCCCTGATCTATTTACTCATAATAGGTTGCCATTCAATCGAGCTATCAATCCCGATTTCCCTTTCCATTTTCTTTGCTAATCCGCATAGCCTCTAGGTGATACTTATCCAGATCTTCATCAAGATCTTTCACAGACAACTTTTGGAAATTGCGTTTTGCTTCTACGGGGCGGCGGTCATACCTCCCAAAGTCACGACCGATAGCTCTAAAAGACACTTTCCTTATCCACTTCTCTTCTCCATGGCCCATTGGAAGATATCCACCATGTGTAAAGCTGTTAAGGTACCTGCTACCTCCAATCTTCCTTTCTTCCCTGTGGAAAAAAATTATATATCCAACTATAAGTAATTAGAGAGGAGATACTTAACTCAACAACTACATGCATTTAACACCATATCCCTGAAAGAACATATATTTGCTCACGCGCACGAACACACACTAATAAAACTTGTTAGCCAAGATACTGCACACTCACAACTCCGACTAGATACATGAAACTTAGAGAGCTAAGAGTACATAAGATCAGGAATCAGAATTTCCCACCTTGCAAAGACACGATCATTTGGTCTTCCCAGTATGCTGCTTTTTGCAAAGACGCGATCATCTGGTCTTCCCAGTATGCTGCTTTGACTGAGAGGGGTATTGGCAGGAGTAATAGAACTTGTTCCAATTCCGACAAGCTCAATTTGCAATGTCTTTCCATCAAGCTTCATATTGTTGTACCTTTTGAGGGCTGATAAAGCATCAGACTGCTTTGTAAAGACAACTTCTCCTGTTCCTTTTGATCTCCCAAACTGATCATAATGAATGGAATACCTTTCCAACGCACCTTCCTCCGAGAACAACAGCTGTAATAGGCAGACAAGAGTTTTCAATTGTTCCTGTTATTTGAACAGAATACAGTTTCTTCCAAAAGAAAAGTTCTAAAAAGAAGGGGTAAGCGGAAAAATATCATTGATGAGTATCATTTGGGAGTAGTATAAGTATTAGTGTTTGGATGCACGCCAAACCTTCAAATTTCAATTATGACTCCCTGATTTAACTCAAAAAAGGATATTAAAAAGTCACTTTGAAACTCAAATTCAGAAACCAGATTGATATGGGGTTGTCAAATTGTTATCATCATAAATAATATTTGTTAACAATACTAATTGAACACACTTAGTAAACAGTAATAGGCAGCAACGTTCTCACTAGTCAGTACCAATATTTCCATAGTAAAGTATAAGTTCTAGAAAACAGTTCAAAGACATGAACTTCAGTAAAACTAGGCGCTCGCAAAAGCTTGACAGCTAGATGAAATTGTTGCACCAAAAAAGGAAAAATATGATAGACACGAACACACACTACACTATTCAGAATCAAAATGACACAGATTATGCTAGAGTATGTGCATTTTTATTCTGAAAGAAAACCTAGTAGCATATGAAATGCACAATTTAAAATTATGCAGGGAATGGCCATGCTATGAGGCATGATGTACTACTCAACTCTCAGATTTCAACTTTGTCCGTAAACTTAATTCATTAAGATTTATGTTCACACACGACTATATATATAATCCGAAGCAATTCACACCATAAAACCAAAGTCTGATTTCAGAAACTACTGACCAAAGGCTCAACAGAAACAACATAAATAGATTAATAATAATCAAAATAGAGGGATCAAATTACTGTTAGAGTAACTTCAAGTATAGTAACTTCGTTCAATAACTCATTACAAACACTTTTTAAACCAATCCAGCTACTAAATTAAAAACTCTTCTTAAATGGATCAACTCTACAATTTTTTATAAAATTTCAAAGCTATTAGATACTTCATCAAATAACTTCAAATAAATCTATCATAATTCTTAAAAAATAAATTAAGTAAATGCCAACTATAAGATTACATAATTTCAATTTTCAAATTTATATACAAAATTTTATGGACTTCATCATAAATACAACATGAAATTAATCAACATTTATGTTGCTGAAATTAAGTATTTATAATGATTTATGGAAGTAACTAAGCTTAATACTCACATAATCTCTAAGGCCTTTTCATAATAATAACCTAACCTCTCTAGCATCGACACCTCGTAAAAAAGGTGTGTCAATATCGTATCTGAAACAGACATCAACACTTACATTCAATTTATTCATTTTTTTCAAAAATATGACTGGTGTCAGCGTGTCAGTGTCGTGTTTCGTCGACCTGTCAGTGTCGTGTTTCGTCGACCTGTCAGTGTCGTGTTTCGTAGATAATATTGCAACAACATGATATTGCACTAGCAATAACATGATATTGCAACAATAATGACAAATAACAATAATATTGAAAAATAAGAGAAAAAGTTAATAACAATATTTCAACGAAGATGATGATGATTGTAAAAAATAACAACAAAAATAGTAATAATACATGAATATCTTCGTTGGAAACCCTATCATCCAAGTTAGACAAATAGAGTTTAGTGATAGGTCGAGTTTGAACAGCGTCACGATCGATAATCGTTTCCGGAACATCGACGCTACTTCTTCTTCGCAACGATTCTCTAGCAATCTGCATTTGCATCACTTGCTTTAGTTTTTTCGTTTCAAAATCAAAAAGCAATAACACTCTTGCAGTTCGTTTTTTCTGTTGTTTAAGAGAATGGATGATCGCGAAGTTACCTGAGACGGAGGAATAGAGTACGGCGTGATTCTGATCGTGTTACGAACACCGACGTTGCGGTTTGGTCCGTGAGTTCCGGTGAATCGGCGGCGAGCGGTGGTGGTGTTGATGATATCGTCGAGTGACATGTCCATGCCGGCGGGCATTGGCGTCGGAAAATGGAGTGAGAGTAGGGTTTGTAGAGAGAGAGAGAGAGAGTGTGTGTTGTTTGCTTGTAGTGAGTGAGTGAGCACAGAAAGAGTGAGTGTGGGTGTTTGAGAAATGAGAAATAGAGGGAAAATAGAGAGAGAAAGAGAGGGTTTTGTAGGGTGCGGAAGGGAGCATGATGCATGTGGTGTGGAATCTCGGTGAAGGCTGAATAATAATTTGACGCGTGTAACTTACGGTGAGCAATGTAATTCATTTTTTATTTGGCAAATTAAATTATTTTGAAAAAAACAAAAATCAACCATTCCAGTCCTAAAAATAAATTCCTGTCAAAAAAATTCCTAAAATAAATACTAATTGTCATAATCTTAAAATATATCTTTGTTGTTATGTATTTGTTCTTAGTCTAAATATTCTTTTTAGTATCTTATCTTTAGTTTGTGATTTATTTTGGTCATTTTTGTAGACGATGTTTATTTTGCACGTGTGGCATCTTACATAACATATGTTTATACGCCCGGCATATGTTCATTACAAAGTTCTTTCATGTATGTTATGGTATGTATTAGGTCAGACACAACATTATTTAACTTGGAAATTGGTAAACAACACTAGTTTCTTTTTAAAGGTTACTTTACGAGATCAACTAGGGCATCTCAGGACAATGCTTCAGTTTCCAAAATGTTTTAACAAGAGTTATAAGTTAATTACGTTGTAAAAGCGTTCAACACATCGTCGAAGTTGTTCGTTTGCATAAAGGAACGTTCAAAAAACTTTGAAAAAGGAAAGAACAAAACTTGTAAAGGGTAATAAAACTTGGAAAAAATGTAAATGACATAACATTCGAAATTGAAAGAAAGTTGGTGATTCAAACATACATTGTCCTTGCTTGAATCATTTCGCTCGTAGCTTGGTTGCTTTGAGTGCTAGCGTACATGTTTGTGTAAGTTTGAACACCCCTACAACTATTTACAAAGTTTTATTATTAATATATAAAAGTGTAACTATTTTTTTGGCGGTCTTCGTCTCTTTGCACGCCGCCACGTGTACTATCAAAATCTCCAAATTTTTCTGCTATTGGACCCACGTTCTCCATTTTGGCTACCCACGACTAATTTTACTTCGTACGAATGGACTTTGACTGGGCCTTTTTCTTGCACCAGATTTTCCAAATCTTAAGGTACTTCAGTTTCTAGACCCAGTCGACTTCTTCATATCTTGCTTATGGTCGACTATGCTTTTATACTCCCTTGGTGAGATTTCGCCTTCTGTCCAAATCCTAGCCAACAAGCATATGTTGTGAGCCTTGTAAGAAGCTATATGGCCAATCCTAAAAAGGTACATTGGAAAGCATTGAAGTGGATTCTAAGATACATAAATGGGTCTCTAAGAAAAGTCCTTGTTTATGGTGGAGCCTGTGGTAATGATAGTAAAGTAGAAATCGAAGGATTTGTGGATTCTGATTATGTAGGTTGTATAGATTCTATAAATTCTATTTTTGAATATGTTTTTACTATGTTTGGCACAACAACCAGTTGAAAAACAACACTTTAGAAGGTTGTTGTCGTATCAACCACTGAAGCGGAATATTTGGCTCTCACGAAAGCTATGAAAGAAGCATTGTGGCTTGAAGATTTTACTAAGGAGCTGAAACTTCAAGGTCGAACAATCACTATTAAGTGTGACATCCAAAATGCAACACACCTATCAAAGAATTCAGCCTATCATGAGTAGGGATGGCAAAAATATCCATACCCACGGATATTTGCGGATAAAATTCGTCACGGGTACGGGGCGGGTAGTTTAATAGATATCCGCAGATAAAATAAATGGATATTTAGGTACCCGTTTATTAATGGATATGGATTTGGGTTTAAGGTTACCGTGCCCGCGGATATTCATATCCGTTAATAAATTATAAAAATTACTTAAATATTATTAAAACATTTATGTTCTATACAAATTTTATTGGTCATTTCATATTTAAGCTTCTTCTATACTTCATACCTCACTTCAACAATTTCACCGCTCATCCAAACAATATCGCACTTTTCTTTTCCAACTAGTGTCATCCTTTCTACTCCTCCGTCGTCCTCTCTTCCACCATAACTCACAATCACAATATCATTCTTTTTTTTTTTGTTAAAAGTAAAATGTATGAAATATAATGCTATGGTGAAAATGAAGGAAATTAATTTCATAAAATTTTGTTGTTAAAATAAGAGGGATTTGTATGAATGTTATGTGATAATAACGTCTTGTGTCTTTAAAATAAACAAAAATATTTTTTTCAAAACATAATTTTAGAAAAATAGTATTATCCATGGATATTTGTAAATATCCGCGGATATCTTAAAACTCACGGATTACCCGTTTAGCGGATATGGGACGGATATGGATATCATATTTATCCAACGGGACGGACACGAATATCGTACTATCCGTCTCCATGGATATCCATTTACAGCTCTAATCATGAGCGAACCAAGCACATCAATGTGAGGCTGCACTTTGTCAGAGAGATAATCGAGCTTGGAGAAGTCCTAGTGCTGAAGATTTTTATTGAAAACAATGTTGCTGATATAATCATCAAGACATTGTCAAGTTGCAAATTTTTCCACTGTGTGCAGTTAATAAAGCTGCGTGAAAAAATCTAGTTTGTTTCTTTGATGTTGTAGAGTTTGTTCCAAGGTGGAGATTAGTGATAATTAGATCGAACTCTAGTCTCATCAAAGTTTGGTTCGACAGAAGTCAAAGTCTTGCATACTGTAGTTGAAGTTCGTTCTAGCATACAATTGTCGAAATATGCTATGTTGTTAGCATGCCAAATTGGGTCATTATGTTAGCCCAATTTCTTAAGTTAGCTTAGTATTATATAAATAGACTGGATCACTTAGATTGTTGAGAGAGTATTGGTTGTTGTTATTCACTTATAATCTTTGAACCCTAATAAAAAAAGTGAATAGTAAAACAGTTATAATCAATCCTGATTTTCTTTTTTCTTCTCTATCTTTCATAAAACTGAAGGATTTTCTGTGTTTGTTCAAGAACTCAATCTTTCTCATAATTTTTAATTTGTTTTTGATGGCGCTCGTTACAATAACATTCGTGATATTTTTTATTTGAAAACTTGAAAATCTTATGATGTTATTGTTGTCTCGTTTGGGGTATTAACTTACCTAAAAGAAATGAGGTTGTTTCTTACTTGCACCTTATATATAACTAGTCAAAGAAAAGTGATTTGATTGCATAAAAGTGATTTGATTGCATTGAGGAATTGAAGTAAGAGTATGTTTGATTTTTTTAGAAGCGATGAATTTTTTATATTGGATGGTCTTTTTTGGATTAATGAATTTTGTTGATTTTTTTTAGTTGTGATGAAGAAATTAATATTTGAGTTGTGACGAAGAAGTGAATATTTGAGATTTCTGTTTTTTTTTTAATTACTTAAGTATTACTTTCGTGAATCCCAATGACTATAACATCGAAAGAGTGTATTTAGATAAGGTAATTGAGAATTTTAAAAAATATTTAAATTTTCAAGTAATTTAACTTAAATAAAATACTTCATTAATTTACACAATTCTAACGGTTCTCTATATTTTTTATTCAAACAATGAATTTTAGTTGTCATTTTAAATTTTCTCAAATTTTGTCGAATGCTTCATCGAAACACATTTTAAACGTTCTGCTAGATTAAAATATCACAAAAAATATTTTAAAAATATTTAATTATATATTTTAAAAATATATGTTAGTTGCAAATTTGAAGGATATTATTTTATAAAAAAACACAAAAATTCATCTCAAATCTGGCATATATTTTAGAGCTGGAGTACTAGAATTCTAAGCGCATTTATTTGTGAGTTTGAATTTAAGAAAACGAAGATGCATTGACCTATCTACGCTGAGTCATCAGAAACAAGTAAAATCCATTGAATATGTTTGCCAAATATACTTGATAGGTGTATGTTAAAGATCTTGTTGAAGGCCCAAATCTAGAAGTTTCAAAATGACATTTACAAAGGGAAAACTAATACTTAAGTCATGCAAATCAAAAGTGCTTTGCTGATATATTTACTTGTAATAGGAGTCATTCATTCTTCGCGGCTACGGTCATAACTCCAAAAGTCGGGACCAGTAGCTCCAAGAGATATTTGCCTCATAAGGAACATCTCTTGTCCACGGCCCATTGGAAGATAGGTATATCTTAAGCTATTATGGCACCTGCTGCTTCCATTATTCCTTTCTTCCCTGTCAAAATAATAAAAATCAAACTATGAGTAATTAGAAAGGAGATACTTATCTCAACAACTACATGTATTCAACGCCATATCCATGGAAAATAACATATATGTGCGCGCACACTAATAAAACTTGTGATTATTTCATGGAACAACTGCAACATTTACTGGATTTTTTTAGATGATACTTAAGATACTACACACTCACAACTCAGACTAGATACATGAAACTTAGAGAGCTAAGAGTACATAAGATCGGGAATCAGAATTTCCCACCTTGCAGAGACACGATCATTTGGTCTTCCCGGTATGCTGCTTTGACCAAGAGGAGTATCAGCAGGAGGAGCAAGCGTATCGGCCGGAGTAACAGGGCTTCCAATTCGCGTATCGGCAGGAGTAATATTAGAGCTTGTTCCAATTCCAACAAGCTCAATTTGCATTGGCTTTCCATCAAGCCTCGTATTATTGTACCTTTTGAAGGCTGATAAGGCATCAGACTGCCTTGTAAAGACAACTTCTGCTGTTCCTCTTGGTCTCCCAAAGTGATCATAATGAATGGAATACCTTTCCAAAACACCCTCTTCCGAAAACAACAGCTGTAATAGGCAGACAAGAGTTTTCAATTTTTCACGTTACTTGGCCGATAAACAAACAGTTTCTTTCGAGAAAAAATTTATAAAAAGAAGAGGGTAAGCGAAAAAGACATGAACTTCAGTAAAGCTAGGCGCTCGCAAAAGCTTGACAGCCAGAGAAAATTGTTGCACCAAAAAGGGAAAAATATGATAGACACAAACACACAGTAGACACTATACGCAGAATCAACATGACACAAATTATGCTAGAGTATGTGCATTGTTATTATGAAAGAAAATTTAGTAGCATATGAAATGCACAATTAAAAATTATGTCATGAGGCATGATGTACTACTTAGTTCTCTAATTTCAACTCTGTCTGTGTACTTCATTAAGATTTATTTTCACACATGAAAATTTATTTAAGCCAGGGCAATTAACACCATAAAACCAAAGTCCGATATTAGAAACTACCGAAGCCTCAACAGAAACAACATAAATTGATTAATAATAATCAAAATAGAGGAATCAAGTCACTGCTAGAGTACCTTCAAGTATAGTTACTTTGCTAAATAACTCATTACAAACACTTTTTTTAACCAATCCAGCTACTAAATTGAAAAATCTTGTTAAGTAAATTAGCTCCACAATTTTCTTATAAAATTTCAAAGCTAGTGGAGCATCATCAAGTAACTTCAAATGGATGCATCAAATTTTTTATAAAATAAAGTAATGCTAACTATAAGATTACATAATTTCAAATTTCAAATTTATAAATGAAATTTTATGGACTTCGTCATTAATACAATATGAAAACAATCAACAATTATATTGGTGAAATTAAGTGTTTATAATGAATTATGAAACAAAGTAACCAACCTTAAAGTTACTCACAGAATCTCTATCTGAGGTCTTTTCACAATAATAACTTCTTTAGGGCACCGGCACATAAAAAAAGGTGTTACGGTAACACTTGTGATTATTTGTGATTACGTTCAATTTATTTATTTTTTTAAATTATTATGGTATTAGACGTGTCAATGTCAAGTCTCCAATATCCGATACGGACACCAACATTTGTAATTAAGTTCAATTAATTATTTTTTTAAATCATTATCGGTGTCACCATGTCAGTGTTTCCGGTGTCCCTGCTTCATGCATATAATAATATATATGAAAGTATTACTATAACAATATAATATAACATGATATTGCAACAACAATGACAAATATCAACAATATTGCAAAATAAGAGAAAAGGTAAATAACAATATTTCAACGAAAATGATGATGATTATAAAAAACAACAAAAAAAAAAATAGTAATAATACATACATTAATATCTTCGTTGGAAACCCTATGATCCAAGTTAGACAAATAGAGTTTAGTGATAGGTCGTGGTTGAACAGCGTCGTGATCGAGAATCGTTTCCGGAACATCGACGGTACTTCTTCTTCTTCGCAACGCTTCTCTAGCAGCCTGCATTTGCATCATTTCCTGTATTCGTTTCGTTTCAGAATCAAAAAGCAATAACACTCTTTCAGTTCGTTTCAGAGTCAAAAAACAATAACACTCTTTCAGTTCGTTTTTTATGTTGTTAGAAAGAAGGAGTGGATCGCGAAGTTACCTGAGACGGAGGAATAGAGTACGGCGTGGTTCTGATCGGATTACGAACGCCGGTGTTGCGGTTTGGTCCGTGAGCGGCGGTGAATCTGCGGCGAGCGGTGGAGGTGTTGACGAGGTCGTCGAGTGATATGTCCCTGCCGGTGGACATTGGCGTCGGAAAATGGAGTGAGAGTAGGGTTTGTAGAGAGAGAGAGTGTTGCTTGCTGGTAGTGAATGAGTGAGCACAGAAAGAGTGAGTGTGTGTTTGAGAAAGAGAGGGAAACTATATATAGAGAGAGAAAGAGAGGGAGTTTTGTAGGGTGCGGAAGGGAGCATGCATGTGGTGTGTGTGGGTGAAGGCTGAATAGTAAATTTTTTTTTTTTGGTAATATGAATAGTAATATTTAATTATAAAAATATTTGCATCAATTGTTTCTATTTATAAATTTGGATCAATTGTTTCTATTTATGAAAGTAATATTTAAGATTCAATCTTTAATTTTGAAATATTTTTCATTAATTAATATTAGTAAAATTATTACAACAATAATATATAGCTAAATCTTCCATATATTTTTTTTAAAAATATTGTTTCTTAAATTAAAAAAATTGAATAAATATATTATTAATATAAATAATTAAAAAAACTCGTATTTTGTTTCATAGACTATTTTAAGAATATTTCCTTTGATTTTTTATACAAAAAATATAGTAATTATTTTAATAACAACCGTATAATACAAAAAATACAAATCATAACTTTAAATTAAAGCAATTTATGTGTATGATTAACATCACATCACATGTATGATTATAAAATAAATTATATGTTCAGAGTTTTTTTATACAGTTATGATAAATAGTCGTTTTTAACTAATTAGTCAATAGAACTATTTCGAATAATTGACCAATAAAAAATATTAAAATTTATTTAAGATTTATTAAAAGAGCTATTTGTTTAAGATTTATAATTGACCACTAAAAACTATTTTAAAATGCATGTTTGAGATTATAGATAAAAATTAATTAAATATGCATTATTTAAATTATTAAGTTAAATAAGATTTTAATCTATTTATCACTAACATCATATAAATAAACATTTAGAACATGTCACTGGAAATTTTGTAAAAAATAAATTTTAAAATAAATTAATAATAAAAGATTTAGAATATTCATATTCATATATTAAAGAAACGTTTAGAAAAATTAAAAATGAAAGGTGTTGTATATAGAAAATAAAAACATACTTATTTCTACATTTAATCTTATTAAATTATAAATTTAAATAAAAAAATCGTTTGATATAATTGATTAAAATTATTTTAATAATTTATTATTTTCATCTACAATATAAGAAAATACACTGTCTTGAAAATGACCGATATTTCTTCTTCTTCTTTCTTCTTCCTCTTTTTATCAGTATTCTTTAGATAGTACTTCTCAATAGTTTCACACTTGAATCGTTCATTTTATAAGATTTACTTCTCTCATTATTTAGCATCTTACATTTTAACTTCGAATGATTTTTAGGATGTATTTCATTATTGACAAAGATTACGTTTCCATCTTCTTCAGGTAAGTTTCTTATCCTTATATTTTGTTTGTTTTGTGTTTTACATAGATTTGAGAATCAGACTTTTAGATTTCATTATGTGTTGTCAAGAGCTGGGGAAAAAGTATATTTGAAAAATATAGGTATGGAGAAAATGGGTATGGAGAAAAGTATATCTGATTTTTCCCAAATTTTTAGAGTTGAAATATTTGAAGGATTGGTTCTTCATGTTTATGTGTTTTATTTTCTGATACAATAGTACATATAGATTAGTCATTCTTTTGAAAAATACATGATTAGTTTATGTGTGTATTAGCAAGAGATTTGGGTTGTCGGAGAGATCTTGGATGAAAAGATTGTAAAAAAATTTGTTTAAGATTTTCTCTTATTTTCTATTGTTTTAAATTTTTTCGATTTTTAGATTTCATTTGTTTATTCCGATTTTCTATTGGTTTGAATTTTTATTTTTAAAATGATATTTTTTGTTGTTGTTTTAAAAATGATCTAAAAAATTTTATTGTGATTATTTTTTATTTACAGTGAATTTTATTAATTTTATTTACTGCATTTTTTTATAACTTCTGGAATGTTTCTTTTTTTTTGTTTTTTTTAATAAGCAATATATTGATGGGGAGTAAAAGGGTTACTCTACCCCGAATACACAAGGAAAGCTCCTAAGCCTCAAAACACGAGAGCGGAAGGAAATTCCAATGATAATTTGACATGACACCATTAACATATTTAATATCATTAATTGTTTTTTTCAATAAAATGTATAATATTTTTATTTAATATCATATACTCCCTCCGTTTTTTATTATAAGTCGTTTTAGACTTTTCACACAGATTAAGAAAAATAATAATTGTTGTATGAAAATAAAAAATTATGAAGGTTTTTACAAAATTATCCTTCATTAATGTCATGTGGAAGATAAATTTATATAATTGAAAGGAGAGAGAATAATAAATATTTAAGGATATAATAGGAAAAATAGCATTAATTATTCATTGGAATTGTAAAGCGACTTATATTTAAATACAAAACTTTTTTTCAAAATGACTTATAATAAAAAACGGAGAAAGTATTATTAAGCAATAAACAATTATTATGACTTGGATTTAAATATTTTATATATAAAAAAAATCTTCTCCTTAAGTTACCAACAAACCAACAAAAATATAGTGTTGTTTACTTACATAAAAATTAGTTAATAGAAATATTAGATATTATAAGAAAAATACTGCATATAGTTAGAAATAATAGATAATAATAACATTGACTAATAAAAAATATGACTAAATTGTTGGATAGAAAGAGCTGTCAATATGGACTACCCAGCCCATTTAAGGCTGACCCTCATGGACCTGGGCTTTTTAGGGATGGGTAAAAAAAGCCCTATTGTAATATGGGCCTCAAAATTACTACCCGAGCCCGACTTCGGGTTACCTGACCCTAAATGGACTTTTTTAATAAAAAAATTAAAATAAAAATTCATAATATTGACTATAAATAAAATAAAAAATTATATTATTCGAAATATAATATATTTCTAAGTACTATATTATCTTTTTATAAATATTGTAATGTGTTTTTATATACAATACATGTCTAAATAATATAAAATAATACTCAATATATTTAACATAAGAGAAACTAATAGAATACAAAGGAATAGTGTTGATTATATTAATGTCTAATATTTAAAAGAGAAAAATTGAATAGAATAGAGACATAATTTAGTGAAGTGAGAAAAATTAATGTATTATTTTGAAGTAACATAATTTAAAATTAATATAATTTTTTAAAATTTATAATAAAGCGGGCCTAATGGATAAACCACGCCTCATTTGGGCTAACCCTAATGGGTAGCATGCTTTTTAGGGCTCGGCTAAAAAAGCCCTTAAAAATATGGGCTCTAATTTGAAGGCCCAAGCTCTATGATTTTTCGGGCCGGGCGGACCGGACCATATGGGCTAGCCCATTTTGACAGCTCTAATAGAAGTGTAAGATGAATATGTAATAGTATGTAATAATGACATTGTCAAGTCACTTAGTTTGCTTTTTGTATAATCACATCAATACTTTATTTTCAAGATCTTCTTTTTATTCTCTCCCCAAGAAAGATATATTCCATTTTCCCAATACTATATTTTGATTAAAATGTAATACTATAATATTTTTGTTTTTTTTGATAAAAATATTTTTATTTTATTTTAAATTATAGCTATAAAAGTCTAATACCTCTTAATATTATTATGTTATTAAAAATATTGCATCTTAAATTAAAAATAATATTAAATTATCTTTTTCTGTTATAAAATTCAATTGGTGTAATAAATATAATTAAGTTAACTTTTAAAAATTAAGTATTATTTTAAATGTAAATTAAGAATCATTTAAAATGATTAAAATAAACTTTCCCTTTATAACAAAAATAATATTTTTATTGTTTGTTCTTAATATATAAATTATATGACACAGGAAAATTAAACCATTGAGATAAAATTGAATAATAATGAAAACAAACTTAATTGTAAATTAAAAATATGCGTGAAAAACCATGCTATTTAATTTAAATATTTTTATGTCACATAAATCAATACACGTAAAGAGAAATAATACTTTGTCATAATATTGATAATAAATAGGAGTATAATAATATGTTTTGATAATTGCTTTTGTATTTATATTCCTTATCAATATCATTATACAGGTGCACATCATAAATTTTTATGTATTTAATGGAAGAAATTTTACATATTTAAATTCATTACAAAATCAAATGATACTTAATGACCATTATTACAAAATTAAACACTAATTAATAATCACTATTATTACGTTCTCTATTTATTATTTTATATACAAATCTCTTTTTTTTTTTTATTATTTTATAGTATTTATTTATGATAGTGAGAAACACATCATTCATCATTTAATAATAGTTATTTCAAATTGATAGTATTTCTAAAATTAAAATTAATATAATTATTGATAATTTTTTAATAAATAAAATAGTCTTCATAATGCTAATTTGTTCTAGATATGATTGTAAATATATGAAAGTATAAATGTTAAATATTTATATATGACGGTTGAATTTGATATTTTTTTCAAAATTAAAATAGTTAATACAAATTTTCTTAACAAAGACTCTTAACTTAACAAATCAATCATATGAGAAAAATCATATAAAATTGTATATAATTAATAAATAAAAATATGTTTCAAATTTATAATAAATAATAAGAATATAAAATTCTAATATCCTAAACTAAATATATTAAAATTATGTATCAATCCAAACACGAAATAAATATTGTTGTTTTTATAATTATTTATACTACTAAACTTTTTAGTATTTATTTTTGGATATATTATCATAGTCTTATTGATCTAAATATTTTTACGGGTACCAGACATTTGTCTATACATTTAATTATTATTTTTTCACGGGTACGAGACATTTTTCTATACATTCAACTATCATTTGTTCACGGGTACCAGATTTTTTCTATAGATTCAATTATTATTTTTTTACGGGTACCAAACATTTTTATATTAAAAAATATTCATTTAAAACAAATGTACGTCCTGTACTAGAACCCATGTGAACGCACGGGTTTGTTACTAGTTTTAATTAAATCATAAACTTGTAGTATTTCATTTGAAAAGTTGTACAGCTTGTAGTATCCTGTGAAAAAGTATCCCTTGAGACTCACAATGTGTCAAATCTTTACACTTCTAATTGTCTAATCGTTTTATTTTCTAGCTTTTCATTTTCATAGTACTACTACTTGGTATTTTACTTCTACTATCTATTATCTACCCATTACTAAACAATTGATCAATTTTTCTAATTTACCCTTTGCTCCATTTTTTTACCCTAACAAAAGGTTATTTTTGTAACATTCTAATTAAATCACTTTTTATTATAACTAGTAGAAGACCCGTGCGTCCGCACGGGTAAGTTCATTCATATCTTAAATTTTGATACAACGTAATTGTTGCTGATATAATTATCATTATAAAATCACTAATACTAAAAATATTTAAAAAATAGATATGTAATGAATCATCAATATGATAAATCTAATATGTCTAATAACTATAAATATCTACAAATATTTTATTGAGTAAAATAAAAATGATATTGTGGTGATAATGACCCGTGAAAATAGTGAACTTCAGTCGTGAATTATTAATTTGCAAATGATAATAGATGTTCTAATAGATTGTTTCATAAAGATTTTCATAGCTAAATTATTTCATTGACTATTGTAAACTGGCTTTGTATTTTAGACATGAAAAAAAATATTTAGACATTACCAAAAAAAATTACTACTACAAAATGATTAACAGTTAAATTTAATCATAGAATAAATGAACTAATAAAAAAAATGTCATGATATTAGCAATTGAGAATCATGATTAAATTTAAAATGGGTAGAAATTTATAGATGATATTGAAAGCAAAACAAATATGATTGCAGTTTAGAAACAACCACATGGATAGAAGATGGTCAATTTGCTAGCATGAAATATGATTTCTACCATTGACTTGAAATTGAATTTCAATTGATAGTGCAGAGTATATCAAAATATTAACTGTCATAGTTGATATTAAGTGGAAAGGTGGATCTGGAGTTGATGAATAAGTGTATGAATTGTGTATTGGTAATCATAAATATTCCATGTTAGTTTGAATTTGCATTTGATTTTAATTTTTAATAATTTATATTTCAATAGTCATTATCCACCCTTACTTACTTTGATATTAATGTTTCATTCCCAATTTTAATATTTAATAGTCATTAAGCTTTTTCATACAGTAGCTTAAGCTTTTCCTCTAGTAGTTCATGACATGGCATCAAGGTTCTATGACCAAGTAATCAAGAGTTGATTCTTGGAAAATTTCTATTGTATACAAAAGAGAATAGAAAAAGACATGTTCATAGTTAGTGTAGTATGTGATACATAAAAGTAAACTATCAAACACACATCCCTTCAAAAACAGGTGGTACAATAGCTAAAATATTATTGCCTTCTATTTGACTACAGTGCATCGGAGAAAATCCATAAGACGATTTATTTTCCCCATATCCTGTGTAGATTCAATTTCTGGTACAATCAGTTCAGTGCTTGAACCAAGCCTTACAACAGCCAAGAACACATAGTTTCACTAAAAATCGGATACAAGTTTCTGCAGGTGACAACATCAAATTATAAAATTATTATACAATTCACAAATCAATTGAATAGGGCATTAAAGACACAACAATTAGACAACTTTATACTGTAAACAATTATATAAGCATTCAGAACATTAAAAACAGTAACCAATTAAATGACTATGAATGTTAATTTTTTCTAGTTCTAGCTACTAATATATCATTAATGGTAAATAATATACATAAAAATTTGGTGTGCCAAACCAATAAACATGAAAAGTTGATTCTAAAAATGGTTTACGAAGCAACACAAGCTTGGAACAGAATTGGATACCAAAGTTAGGACTTAGGAATGAATGGAACTAAGATAAATAAATTTGATTTGGAAATGAGTAACTTAAAGATGATTGACAGTATAGCAGGGTAATGTGTACCAAGTAACACTCACATTTTGAGGCTTCATGTGACAGTGCATGTGGATGAAGCAATCCTATTCTTTACTATTGTTTCATGACTGTAGCAACATATTAGTAATTATGCATGTACCAGCTACTATTGTTAGCTATAAATTGCATTGTAGTTCCAACGGTATCGGCATATGATTCCTACATATGATATTATGATTAAAATGGAAGGAGATAGAAAAGAATGAATAAAACAGAACCATAACATGTTACTCTTAGAGAACATACATGTTAGAGGACAATAATTTCTCCAATTTTTTTGACTTCTCTCATTTTGGAGAAAGTCTTGCATTCATATTTTGTTTGAGAAGCAGATGCTTATGAAATTGTTTGTGAAACATTATGGGATAGCACAATGTCTTGGATTCTGAAAAGGAAAACAATGTTTAGGTAATTCTACAAGAAATCAGTGTACAGCTTGTAGTATCCTGTGAAAAAGTATCCCTTGAGACTCACAATGTGTCAGATCTTTACACTTCTAATTGTCTAATCGTTTTATTTTCCAGCTTTTCATTTTCATAGTACTACTACTTGGTATTTTACTTCTACTATCTATTATCTACCCATTACTAAACAATTGATCAATTTTTCTAATTTACCCTTTGCTCCAATTTTTTTACCCTAACAAAAGGTCATTTTTGTAACATTCTAATTAAATCACTTTTTATTATAATTATACACAAACTACCAATAAAGTCCTTTGATCAACATATTATACATAGCTCACTTACTCCTACTACAAAGGATTTATCAGTAACTACATAAATAAATAAAAAATTATGTACTATAGATCTCCCAACTACATGCCATTTGTTCGCTTCCAATTGGTCAGGTAAAAAAATTACTTTTCCCTCATCCCAAAACACTTAACTATACACAAGGTATTGAGTGAACAGTTGCGTATCTCTCTCCTTTGTGAACCTCAAGTTTGCTCGGCGTTCTCTATCGCCAAGTTTGATAAAAAAAATCGTTCCAAATCTTGCTCTGCTATAACTCAAGTTTGCTCCTTCCACCATGTATAAATTGCATAATTTCTCCTCCTTTTGTTCACCAGAAGCTTTTAGTTTCACATCTCTACGTCGATTGGAAAAATGGGTCGTTTTTTGCTATGATTTTGAAACTACCCATCGTTTATAAATAGTTTTCATGAATACCTATTTATCAAACTGGGTCGTTTTGAATACTTGGTCGTTTTATTAATAGCTTCATCTGAAAATTCTTTCTTTACACAACATTTGATAGCCACATGTTTTTATGAATACATGTTTTCTTTATTTGACAGACTCTGTGGGTCGTTTGTTCCTATGAAGAGTTTACAAACTGGGTTTTTTTTATCCATTTATGTTTCTATGAATAAAGTTCCAATTTTTATGAATAGGTTTATGTTTCTATGAATAAAGTTCATATTTTTATGAATAGGTTTATGTAACTTGAAATAAAGTTTGAAATAAAGTTAATATATTCTTTACATACCTATAAAATTTTATAATCCTTGTGTTTTCATAAAGTTCTTATGGAAATTTATTATTCATACAACAATTGATAACTTGGTGTCCATTGAATAAAGTCTTTCTTTTTTTTTAACAGACTACGCTTTGAATATTGTCAAGGGCTCCAATTCTCATCAAATATCTGGTCAAGGGAAACCAAGTGTGGAATATGCATATTAGGGTTGTTGACCTGTGGGTTGTCAAGGAGAAAACTGGCCAGCAACACCTTGAATTGGTCATTCAGGATGGAAAGGTTTGATTTTCTATCACATCAATTACATATTTTTTATTAAGTGAAGAACATTTTAGAAGTTCATATATGTCTAAAACCAACAACATTGTTTTCATGAACATATTTTATAATAACATTGTTTGTTGGCTGGCTATTCTTATTTTTCACATTGTTTGTTCTTGGAATTTTTGTAACATTCTAACATATTTGTGCTTATTTATACTTTGTTTGTTCTTTAATTTCACTGGGTGATAGATTCATGTCACCACTAGGAGTCAAGACTTTAAAGATTGGATTGAACAAGTAAAGGAGAATGAAACATATTTTCTGTATAATGGAGAGCCGGTTCTTAATGATGGGCCTTTCAAAAAGGCGCACGTTTGGGGTTCCGGTTTCTTTTTACGCAAATTATTTGTTACGTGTTGTTATCCTCATCTATGAATAGACCCGAACATGTTTGGAGATTGACTTGGATGTCTTTATCGGACGACATTCTTTATGATCAACTATTATTGGAAGGAGATCAAGGTATTTCATTTTGAATGATTTTTATAGTTTATGTTACTATATATTGAATGATGCTTTTGCTAATATATATTATTTGTTCTATTAAATTATAGTGTCTTTTAAAATATAGATGCAGTTTTCATACAACATACCAGCCTTAAAAATTAACCGGGCCATGTAAACTTAGAAGTACAGTTTGATATTTGTGATATAAAAGATTCTTCTATGTGTGTGCAGCCATGAAATGAATATGGAGAGATGTGAAGTATATATTATGCACACTAGGAATCAGTTGCCCTTGAATTGATTCAAGAGAAATCAATATTGTTTATGAAACAGCTCAGCGCACTCAGTAAGCAAATAAAAACAATTGATTCCTATATAATGTAATTCAAAAAATTTCAAATCACCATGCTATGATAAAGTAGGTTGGGTGGTTTTCATAACAGAGTCTGTATGTAGTTCTAGCGTTTATAAAATATGTGTCGTTCTACCATTTTCATCAATAACTTTTGCTGATAGAAGGGTATAGGAATTGATATATTTAATATTCATGCATAATGAAAGATCTCTACATTTTTATTTCAATTTTTTGACTAAAGGTTTGACACTAACTGATGGGGAGCTAAAAGAACTAACGCGAATGGCTATTGAAACACTATTACAAAATAATGATAGAAGTTTGAAGGACTTCAAGCCAATGCCATATCCAAAAGACTTTATTGTTTCCTTTATAGGAAATAGGCTTCTTTATGAAGAGCGTCAATACGATGTTATTGCTCAACAACAAATTTTTTTAAAATTTGTACTCTTCTCTTACAGATAATATGACTTTAATTGAACAATAGTTTACAATAATTCTTCATTGACATTATATAAACAACTTTGTGAAACTTCTATTTTTTGTAGATGAGCAAAGAACCATTTTTTAGGAAATCATGGATGTTGTAAAAAAGCAACGAGGTGGAAGAACAGTTCATTCTAGGTTTAAGATTCCTGTCCCAACTTTAGAAAATTCTATTTGCAACATTAACAAAAAAGATGCATCTTGTCGAGCTTCTAAAGATGACAGATCTAATCATATGGGATGAGGCTCCTATGGCTAACAGATTTTGCTTTGAGTCTCTTGATAAATCCTTAAAAGATATTATGAGTGGAAGTCCACATGCATCTGATAAAATATTTGGAGGTAAGGTTGTTGTGTTTGGTGGTGACTTCAGACAAATTCTTTCCGTTATACCAAGAGGTACTATATCTGATATTATCCATGTAACAATTAATTCTTCTTATATTTGGAATCACTGTAGAATGGATTTTATAGAGTGGATTATACTACTAATGACATAAGGAGCTTTTTAGAGTGGATTTTAAAAATTTGAGATGGAACCATGTGTGAGCCAAATGATGGTTATGTTGATATTTGTATTCCAAATGAGTTTTTATTTTCAAACTTTTCTAATCCGATTAAGGCAATTGTTGAGGATACATACCCTAGTCTCATTCATAACTATCTTGATTCCAACTATCTACAAAGTCGTGCAATCTTAGCTTCTACAATTAAAGTAGTAGATGATATCAACCAATATATCACAAACCTTCTTCCAGGTATTCAACTTGCACTCATTCCTTCTAAATTATGTTAATGTTGAAGACCTATTGATAGTAGTTATTTTTTTATTTTGTAAATTTTTCAATTGTTGTAGGCGAAGAGAAAGAATACTTCAGTAGTGATTCTATAGATAAATCTGATGCTACTAACTTTGATGCATATGAGCATGTCACATCGGAGTTCCTGAATGCTCTTAAAACTTCTGGATTGCCTAATCATTCAATCAGGTCGAAAGTTGGGGCCAAGATAATGTTAATGCGCAATCTAGATCAGTCTGAAGGCTTGTGCAATGGTACACGACTCACTGTAACCAGACTTGCTGCTCATGTCATTGATTTATATTCCTATAATGTCTTTGTCTCCCTCACAGTCACCATGACCATTTAAATTGGTGAGACGCCAATTTCCAATTATGGTTTCCTTTGCCATGATAATTAACAAGTCTCAAGGGCAATCTTTGGACAATGTTGATTTGTATTTGCCAAAAGAAGTTTTTAGTCATGGTCAATTGTATGTGGCTATTGTTGCACCCCAAAATTTGCCCACATATTTAATTTTTAACTGGCTCAGGTTTTGCATTCATGTACATACTTCATTAGGTCATCTAACACTCATGCATTCATTTTTAATCAATAAATTTGGCATGGGATCAAAGATCTTGAAAAGATTAGAGTTGCATAATGGTTTCAGATTTCTACAACAAATGCAGTCTAATTCTTCTGATTCATCTGCTTCTTTCTGTGAATAATAAAGTGTGAAAATAGGGTGTGAAGTGTGGTTATCAGGGACTCATTCCTCATCTAAAACAACAGAGTGCTTGACACTTAATCAGAGTATTTCCATGCATTCCTTGACCTAGGGTTTATTTCCCTATTTGGATTTTTGTCATCATTGGGTTTGTTATTCGAGTGTCAAAGAGAAATTGATTCGGTTGGTTAGAATTCAAGAAGCTGTACAAAAGTCAACATATAAAAAGTGTCCAAAGTCTTTTGTTTTGACAATTATCTTGGTGCATTCACACCATGATCCTGAGATTCTATGCAAGACATCTACAAAGAAAATGAAGACTTCAAATTCAAGTTAGAAGGAGAATTCTCTTCAAAGGTTCGAAGTGTTCCATTCAAACAATTTCCTTTCAAGAACTCTACAATTTATCAAAATACAATGTCTATCACTTTCCAAACATTCATTCAAAAATCCATATTCCTGTTACACAATTCATATTACATTCATTCAAATAAGATTACAAAAATCCAATTACAAAGAAAAATTACACCGAAAAATACAACACTTCCTAAAACCTATCCTTCTCTTTCTCCATTTCTTCAAAGATGTATCATTTGTGCCATGTTGATAGGCGTTTCGTATTGTTCGAGCAATGGTGCATTTCACTTTGATAGACCTTGCTCCAAACTTGATGCCAACCTGCATAAAGCCAAGCAAATATCAGTCCAAACTTCTTTCAATCATCCTGTAAAACCAAAACAACCATATGCATCAAACCCACCTGTTGACAATAGCAATATCCAATTTCTAACATTCACTCATATTCATTCATTTCACACAAAATCCACTAGTCAGCATCATATTTTCATATACATTCAGCTGTACTATACCAATTCCATGCCAAGCTTGCTGCAAAACCACACACATCCAGTTTCCAAGACCAAACAGTTTTCATATTACACTCAGATCATTTCACTTCTAACAACTCAGCCATTTCCTAAATAAGCTTGCAGCAGCTAACAATAACTAATTTGAATCACCAAACTAACTTTCCTAAACCTATTCGAAACCAATTGTAACAGAAAAGAAACAGCATTTTAACTGACTATAACAATTCTAACAGAATTAACCATACCTATAACTAACCTCTAACCAATTTGTAACCAACATTTTCCACCCCTAACTAACTTTCTAGCCAGTTACTAACAGAATCATAACTGACTTTTACTAAATATAACTACCTTCCTAACCAATCTAATAACTCTAACAGAGTTAACAGAAATTCAGAGAACAGAAAAAAGGAAGCAGAGTGGTGAGAGATAACAGAAAATCATAGGAAAACTCACCTCTATATATCACCAGCATCATTCACATTTGAAGGCCTCCACCATTTTCACCAATCCCACGATTCTTCATTCATCTCCATTTTCATCTTCTTCTTGAATCCATTTTCATCACCTTCTTCAATCATCACCTTCATCCCTCACCTCAATTTCTTCATCTTCATCACCTTTTCAAAATCGCAGCAATCTTCATCTGTTCAATCTCCACACACAGCTTCATAACCGCAAGAACAACCTTCATACCTCACCTTCACAGCACTTCAATCTCCTATCCAATCTCCAGAAAATCCTTAACAGAATCATCATCACATAGCAACAATAACAATAGCAAATCGTTCAGAAATAAAAAACAAGAAACGTGACAAAAATTCAACGGAAGAAGAAGAAGAGATTCTTAGGAAAATATATGGAGGAAAAGGTTGTAGCAAGAAAACTTACCGCGAAATCTTCATCGGAGTTCTTCATCAATCGCCGGAATCGGTTTTCATCGCTCAATCCTCACAATCACGATCCTCCACGTAATCGTCACATTCATCACCATCAATATCCAATCAATCTTCAACCGAGAGCCTTCGATAATGCATCGTCATCAACAATTTCGCTTGACTTTCATCATCATTCATCGTCTCTGAAGCTTCTTCGGCTGAATCAAGCATGAATAGTGTGATTTCGAATTAGGGAAGAAGGAGATCGGAATGAGAACGCGAGGGAGGTGCGAGCGGAGAGTTTGTGTCGTTGTTCACGGTGATGGGGGAGTGAGGAGGATCTCCGGCCGCAGTTTCATCGCACGTGAAGAGAAGAGAGCTGAGAGGTCACTAACAAGGTAACCCTAATCCCTTTCCTTTTAATTTTTCTTTTTAATTAATTAATTAATTGATATTTGAATATTGAATAAAAATCTGAATAAAAATAAATCTGGATCGATTATCCCTGGGCCTTGCACGAAAACGCTGATCACACCCCTCTTTGACCCATGCTGCTTCAATTTTTTGGCTAAACAACTAGGACAAAAACACCCTTGGGCCTTGTCATACCCCAAATTTGTCCTACCCCTTTACTTTTATCTGGCTTATAGCTTTTGAATCACATGCATACCTCCATTAGGACATTAACATAACTTTGCATTCATTCATTAAATAAAACATCTAAAAAAGGCATGGGATCAAGGACCATAGATAGATTGGGGTCTCACAGAAGTCTTGGCATAAAGGCTTATTTATCAAGAAAAGAAAGAGGTGTTTGATACTTATTCAGAGGGTTATGACTGGCTGAGGTCTCTTGGAAGTGCATTTTATCAGATGATTCTTATCTACGTAGGGTTCTTGACCTAAGGTTTATTTCCTTAGACGGGGGTGCTCACGAACCTCAGAGGATCAGGATTTGTAATTCATTGCTGAAGCTTAATCATGGTCATCAATTGAGGATGCAATCAGGGTTCATGTTAAGGCTATTTTGGTCATACTTTTTCCCTAAGTTCTGCATTCATTCTCAAAGAGTTCTCAAACATGCTCATTCCTGATAACATGAGTCAGTTAGTGTTTGAACATTAAAGGTTCATCCAAAGTTCAAAGTTCAAGTATATTCAAATTGTCATCATCATTCAAAGTTCATCTTCAGACAAGGTCATCTTCAAAAGTGGTTTGCACCAAACAAAGCTTATCATTCAACCACAAGTTACAAATACAAAGAGTAAAATATTTGAAAGTCAACATTCATATGAAATGTCAACCCATTCGAATTCCATTACATCCCTTATTCCCTTGCCAAGTGTCCATTACAATATTCCCTCAAAGAAAGTTACAAAAAATATACATTTTTACACGAGTTGACTTTTGGGTCAACTGTTGACTTTTAGTCAACTGTTGACCATTGACCCTGTTGACCAAACCATGAACTGTTCACCTTTGGACTTCTAACTAAACATCCCTCCTCAAACTTGTTTTCCAAGAGTCCGCCACTTCCGCTTTCGTTTGTACACCAACATCAAGTTGTTAAGTTGTCATGAAGATACACCCCAAGAGAACTTGCTGCTATCTACCTGCATATATACACAAAAATGATTCAAATCAGAACCTTACACTAACAGGGGCTGAACTCTAACCTACTACCAGCTTGTAACATTAATTCAAATCAATCCATACAAAATAGAAAGTCCACATAAAAACATCAGAATCAGTCCCTGCAACAATAATGAAAAAGGCATATTCATGGCTTGACAATCACATTCAGGTACAACTCAGGTTTTCTACTTGCAGCTCAGACTTACCAACAGAAAATTAGAAAAAGAACTAACTGTGATCCATACATCCAACCATAACAAAATGCCACTCCTGCATATACCAAACTGTGCCATATCCATACTTAAATTCAAGTCTGCGTTCTGTCATCAATTGAAGTGTAGGTGTGTGCACATCTAGGACAGCCATGTCAGTGTCATGACAAATGTCGACAAGATCCCTACATTAGCCTATTCACCTGCACGTCAAGATCACAAACCATGTCTTCCAAAACCTACAAAAGAAACATACCAAATTCAGTTTCGCTTAGAACAGTTGTGAGATTAAAATCAATTACCATACAAAGCATATCATTCCACCCATTTCAATATCAGCAGCATCACCCTTGCTAAACCCTTAAACCATTCCAAGCCACCTTCAATTTCCTCTTTGCATTTCCAAACATCTGCAACATTAAACCATCATCATTATCTTATCAATCCACGATCAAGTTCATATTGGCCCAGAAATTAGATCACGTATCAGCAAGAACACCACATCAAGTAACATTCAAATAAGTGCAAATACAAAGAAAACCGCATCGATTCAGAAATTGAAAAAGAAGACCAGTTCAGTTTGCAAAGACATAGTTCAAACCAGAGGCATAGGTATATCAAGTGTAGCAGTCAGCTTCGGCTAACTTTTACTAATAGCTACAATGTAACAGCAACTAACTTTTTAGCATAAGTAACTTTCAAACTTGTAACCAATGGAAGTTCAATCTAACTACTTCACAACTGCCTCTAACCAACTTCCAACCACCAAAAACAGAATTACAACCTACTAACTAACTCAGCTTCAGCCCATAACTAACTTTCTCAAACAATCCTAACCGAAAAACCCTATAACAGAAAAAACCTCATAACTGAATTTCAAACCCCCGTAACTAACAGCTCATAACTAACCCCTAAGACTAACCTATAACAGAGTCAGCAACTAACTGTCATAACCAATAAACAACTAACTTTTTCTAGCAACCTAACCATCCTGTAACAAACTACATAACAGAAAAAACATCATAACCGAATCAGTTGCAACTTCTAACTAACCGATTCAGTAGAAATTGAGAGAAAAGGAAACTAACCTGAGAATTTCTATAAATCTGGACTCTGCTTCATTTCAATCCTGGCTCTCGATTCTTCATTCATTTATAACCGTCACTTCACCATCTTCCCACCATCTTCAATACTCTCTCGACCATTTTCTCACTCTCTTCATCTTCACTTCTTCACTGATTACCATCTCCATTCTCTAAAAACTCCACACTCTCAACCTTCTAAAATCACCTTCCTCATACTGCAAACCCTCACCTTCCTCATACTGCAAACCCTCACCTCTTCACCAATCTTCTCTCCGCTCTGAACAATTGGCCACCTTCATCCCTTTCAAGAATCGTCTCCATTCAATACGCTTCAATCATCATCACACTGCAGCACATCACGAATGCAACATCACCATCAATACAGAGAACTACGGAACAGAGAAGAAGAAGGGGAAGAGGAAAGCGATAACAAGAATCAGTCGAAACTCACCTCTTCATTCTCAAAGACCGGTCCTCTCTTCGTTCACGGTTCACCGCTTCGCAATCTTCATTCAACCCTAGCCGTGACATCGCTTTAATAGCATCATCGCAACGCCTCTTCAACCTTCATAACAACAACGAGAACGCAAATCATCATTGAACCTTCATCATCGTCATCTACACGATTCGAGCATCACGCGAGTCTGAATCGGAGACGAGAGAGGCGAGGGTGGAGCGAGTGAGTCCGAGAGAACAGAGAGATGAGACGAGTGAGGAGGTTGTTTTGTTGTTTGTTGTCACGGCGGAGATGAAAGAGGGAGATGATCGGAGTTGAGAGGTTGCCGCGCCGTTTTCGTTGAAACGAGAGAGAAGAAATTTCCAGGTTCACATTTAACCCTAATCCCCTTTCATTTTAATTATTTTTAGTTTTTATTTAGTTTCCTTTTTTGATAGAAATTCTGATTGAATGGGAAAAATGAGACAAATCTGAATTGGATCAATCACTTGGGCCATGCACCGAAAATGCTAGCCACGCACCCCTTGATCCAGTGCAATGTTTTTCTGGCTAGTAGAAACTGCAACAAAAATAGTCCCTTGGGCCAAATGCTGTGGGCATGCGCCTGATTCCCTAATCCATACATCATTTCTGATTTCAAACCCTCCTGACTACATGTTTTCTTATTAGAATTTAGGCATCGACATAATTTTTTGTTATTAAATTTCTTTTTGATAAAAAGCATATAAAAATATCATAATTTTCTCATTAGATTTTTAGGTGATAACAATAGTTAGAATCATAACTTTGTTAGATTTTTAGGTGATTAAAAACAAGAAAAATTAGTTTTAGGATTAATAGATTTTTAGTGTATTTAGGCTTTAACTAGATTTCCTTTGTTGACATTAGAAAACTCATAAAAATAGTAGACTTTAGGTTGATTTGACATTAATCCTTTGAATTCTCTTTCATAAAAACGCCATAAAAAATAGTAGTATTTTTTCTAGTTTCACTTTTGTGCTAATGCTTGAATCGTTTTTGTACTATTTCCATATTCGTTTTATATAATTGTTATGTGACTTTGTTGCTTGTTTTGGGCCATATTTTAGGCCTATGTCGTTACACCATTTAATGCTCCTTTTAGAATCTAGTCACCATGTTAACATTAGACTTGTAGATTAGAATGACTTAGATTAGAGAATAGGTTAGTTCCCCTTTGTTCATTCTTTTTCTTTTCAATCTTAAAAGACTTAATAAATACTGATAATGATCATACCGTTTTCTATTTTGTAGTAGGAAAGAAATGATTGGGGTGTAGGCCCCGATGTATGTTCTTTCCTACTAAGTGGAAGAGAAATGATTGAGGCGTAGGCCTCGGTGTATTTCTTAACCGCTATTTAGAGAATCGATTGTGGCGTAGGCCTCGATGTGCATTCTCTAAATATCCAAAAAAGTGTTTTATTTAGAGAATCGATTGTGGCGTAGGCCTCGATGTGCATTCTCTAAATATCCAAAAAGCTTTGTTTACCTCAACCGCTATTTAGAGAATCGATTGTGGCGTAGGCCTCGATGTGCATTCTCTAAATGTTCAAAAAAGCTCTTTTTTTTGGTATGATCTAAGTCACGAATAATTTCCCCTTTAAAAGACATCAACCAAAAACACTCAAAACACTAATAAATGGTCAGATTTAAAACAAAGTAAGGAAGTGATGCGAAGCCTTGTAGTGGGTCTTCGTCATCATGGAATTACCCTTAAAAGATACAAACCAATTCTCTCTCTCTCTCTTCCCTCTTTTCTTAAGGGCATTGTTATCTCCGCTCCATTGCATCCTAGGCTGTCCCCTTATGCAAGAGCGCGAGCGTTAACGCCGCCCAACTAAAAAACACAAAAACAAACAGAAAAACGTGAGCCGAGCTACGGTAACTCTGATTCCTGAAAAGGATACGTAGGCAGCGGGGTAGGGCCCGTGCGAGTACAATTCTTTATTTTCCCTACATTTTGCAGTCATTCGCATATAGACATAGACATAGATCACACCCTTTAAATAGAAACAAACATAGGTGGATACCATCGAGTACGATGGGCGTGAGGGGTGCTAATACCTTCCCCCTCGCGTAACCGACTCCCGTACCTAGATTCTCTGGTCGCAAGACCCTGTTCTTACCCTTTGTTAGGTTTTCTGATATTCCTTTCCCTTATGGGATAAATATATTGGTGGCGACTCTGTTCTTTTTCGCGAGCGTGCGACAGGCCTGCCACCGAACTGCTGGTCTCACCCCCCATAGGCCCACGCTCTCACTTGTTTTTTTCTTTAGTCAAAAATTACCTTGGGCTGACTCTCCCCTGGGCCACGCGCCAGTTTCACTAGGCACACCACCATTTTCAGTATCACACCCCCTGAGCCCATGTTTAATTGATAGTTTTTTAGGTTTTTTTACTTAGTTTTTGCTACTTCTTTTAGGTAATAAAAATGCATTTAGTAAACACCATAAAAAATACTAGTTTTTAGGTTCATCAATTTAGATTTTGGTTTGAATTAGAATTCCCTTAACACATTAAAAACCCATAAAAATAGTAGTATTTTTAGGTTAATTTTGCACTAATACTTGAACCGTTTTCTTTATGTTTTGTATCACATCCATGTTATTTTTGTATAATTGTTGTGTAATTTTGTTACTTGTTTTTGGCCATATTTTTGGCCTATTTTGTTTATATCATTTTAATGCTCCTTTTAGAATTTAGTCACCATGTTAACATTAGACTTAGACTAGAATAACAATTAGGTTAGAAATTAGGTTAGTCTCCCCCTTTTCATTTCTTTTTCTTTACAACACTAAAACACCTAACAAATACTCAAAATAAAATCCCTCTAAAAAATACAAAGAAAACACTTAAAAAAACATTAATAAAAAAGTGAAAATCATTAAATAGGGGATGGAAGCTTGAATCTCCCTTGCTTAAGGGAATCATTCGAGTGCTTGGATCTCCCTTGCTTAAGGGAACCATCCGAGCGTAAGTTCCCAATTTCTAAAAAACACAAACCAAAGGGTAACTCGAATCTCCATTGCTTAAGGGATCCATTTGAAACACCCAAACTCTCTTCTGTCTCTCGCCCTCGTGGCATTCTTAAGAACATGTTGAATCCATTCCATAATTAGGCGTGTAAGTCTCCAAAGGTCGAGCATCGTGGAGTGCGACTTTAACCTCTGTTCAACTAAAAAACACAAAAACATAGAAAATATTGAGCCGAACTACGGTAGCTCTGATTCCTTGTAAGGGATACGTAGGCATTGGGTCGCGGGGCCTAAGCGAGCACACTTGTAAATAATTCCTTCTTTTCCCCGTGTTTCTTTTGCATTCATTCGCATTTAGGTTTAGATATTAGACACCCTTTAGATAGAAACAAACATAGGTGGATACCATCGAGTACGATGGGTGTGAGGGGTGCTAGCACCTTCCCCTTGCGTAACCGACTCCCGTGCCATGTTCTCTGGTCGAAAGACCTTGTTCTTGTTTCGAGTTAGGTTTCTGATATTCCTTTCCCGCAATGGGATGAATATATTAGTGGCGACTCTGATTCCATTTTTCGCGATAGCGACAGCTGGCGACTCTGCTGGGGACGTGATAGACCTGTGCTGGTCCATTCCTAGCGAGTCGATCCTAGCCTTTGTTTGTTTCTTTGATTGGGTGCTTATTTATTTGTTTACATGTTTACTTTTTGTATATATGTTTGCATATCATTTCTATTTCCTATTTGCATATCATGCATCTGGACTATATTATGGGTCCCCGTGGGGGCCACATATTTTTCCTGATTTGTTTTGCAGGTGGGGGGTTTGTGTGAGGTAAAAGGCCCACTACCCAGGCCAGTGATACTTAGGATTAGTGTGGATGCCTATGTCAACTCCCGTAGCGTTTGATATGATCGAGCTTGACATGGGGTACCACGACCAGGCGAGGTTCTTTCATGGAACATTGTGTCTGGCACGTTTGTGCCTCAAACACATTGTACCCCATGGGAATCGTTAACCCTGGTGACCATTAGGGACCACCTGTCCGTGTCTAGACTTCATATCCGTGAGATTGGGGTGGGACAGGATACTAGCCTTCATCATACCCGGATTTCTATATTGCAATCTGAAGCCAGAATTTTGAACCTGTATCATTCAGAAAGATCAGTATAATTCAGATATCCAGATTTGTGAGAGATTCAGTCTCACCACTTTGCATTACATAACATCATTCCTTCATCCACTTCATTTGTGGGGGATCATAAAGTCTATTTCCAAAAAAAAAAGGAAAAAAGAAAAGATATTCTATACAAAACAAAGTCTTGAATTCAAAAAAAAAAGGAAGAAAGAAAAGAGAAACAAAGAATGTGAAAAGACTCTAGGATTCTCCGTAAATGAAACATGCATTTCATGGTTCTCTCAGAAGCTTATGGGGGCCCTTTCCACTCAGATTCTGATCTCAGCAACAAAGTTGACTTCTCACCGCTACGTGCTTGAAAGTTAACAATGGAACAACTCCGTGGGGTTTCGACTATGATGAGAATAAAATGGGGACTAATATGAATCGATGTATGGAGGCTATTCAAGTTTTTCTCGTAGACAAGAAGAGTTTAGAGAGGTTCGTCAAAGGCCAAATGCAAATGTTAACTCCACCATAAAGAAGAATGCACATCATGAGAACAATTTGGAAATTGAAGTCTTCAAGTTTCCGAGTATTGAAAATGAAAAAAAAGGTTCCACCTCTTGGAGAAAAGGTTGAAAGCCATAAAAGGTCATGACTCCTTTGAGTTAGACATTGTTGGATTGTGCCTAGTGCCTGATGTAAAGAGCTGCAAAGGTCATTTATTCTCTCTCTGGATAGTTTGGATATGCAAGACAAAATGGTAATCATCTCTTGTACATATGTGGAAGTTGCTTGAGGCTCCCGATCGAGGGATAAGCAAGACATTGTCTATCTTGAGCATTGCACCATTCGCATGCTCGAATCCCTTAAAGCACTACAAATTCTTGTGCAACTTCGTCAGAATATTTTGCCATGTGGTAATCAAGAGTGTTCTGCAGAGGCATTTCTCATTCTCAAGTTGTTGTTTCATGTCATGGGTCATCTCTTCCCGGAATTTTCTTCTCAGTGGCTTTTGCTAGTCAATAGAGAAAGAAAGAATATGAGAAATGAACCGATGTAATTTCAATGCCATGTGCTCAATTATATCCCTGATTGTTGGTATTTCAGTTGGTGTCTTGGGTCTTCCTCACCACCGATAGCTCTCTTGAGTTCGATGATAATGCAACATTCTTTCAGTTATGATGGTGATTACTGATTCTAGCATCTATATTTGGGGCTCCCGACCGAGGGATAAGCAAGACATTGTCTATCTTGAGTATTGCATCATTTGCATTGCTCGAATCCCTAAAGTAAGGCAAAAATGCACCACTCTTGTACGCCTTTGTTGGAATATTTTTCTGGGAAGTAATCTAAAGTGTGTGGAAGGAACATATGATAATGCTAAGTGGCTACCATGCTGGGGCACCTAGCCATTCAACTGAAGGGGGTAAGACATTCAAAGGCAGAATTCAAGTCCTCGTTGATTTCAGAACAACCACATCCACTCCGAGAGGTTTTATGCACAAGTTGAAGTCTCAATGGGGTATTTATACTGAAGAAAGCATTCAAGAGCAAGAAGTCCATACGGATTCAAGTCTCCTCAACAATGGCATTCATTTAAGATCTTTATTGCATTCTCATTCCTAATATTTTGTTGTTTGTTTAAGCATTGCTAGCATGTAAAGAATTGTTAATTTCTGAATGAAAATCATAATACATTGTTTATGTTTGTCTTGAAGTAATCCATTCATTTTCACTCAAAAAATATATATTTTGGCATTACGATACCAACTTTTATTAATCTCTTGCTTAGGCAACGAGCGGAGGGAGAATGATGAAAAAAATGCAAAATCCCTAATTGTGTGTTTTTGAATAAAACCCTGCTGAGGATGTACAGGCATTGTTTCAAATCCCCAAACACTGGAGATATAAGGGAGATAGACCCTCGTTAACCCCTTTGAGCCTTGAAGGAGGAGTTTCTTTTCTAATCATAAAAACCCTTATTTTTAACCTTGGGGGAGGGGTAGTGTTCATTTAACTTGATCAAGTGTTCAAAACTCACAAATGGTACACATCTAAGGATACAATAATGGTTATCCTTCAAAAGGTTGAGGAAAGTCAAAACCGCGATGGTTATCCTTCACCTACCAAGAGGACAAAAGATGACGATACCACAATGGTAATTCTTCATCAATCATGGAATGAGGCAGTCACAATCACTTCCAGCGAATCAAACACAATGCGAGGTCACACGACTTGTTCAAAAAAAAAGAGAAAAAAGAAAAGAAAAGAAAAAAGAAAAGAAAAAAGGATGAAAGAAAAATAGCAATAAAAGGAAAAATGATGGTGAAAATAAAGCAAGAACAAAGTCGTGTGATAATGAATCAAAAGAATAAAAGGTGAACGACTGCCATGTCCGAAAAACCTCAATGATTCCTCAACCGTCTTAAAATTCCTCGTGAGGGACGAACATTCATAGTTGAGTTAATTTGAACTTAGGAGTGGAGAACATCACGAAGGGGTGGGTACTAAATAATTTTGAGCCTAAAAATCCTTTGTTTCTGAAAACCATGAACCCGACCAAGTTACAACCTTCAAAAGTCCTAATTGAAGTAGGGTTTATTTTGAAAGCGCACTCCAATGAGATAGTGTTGAACTGACTCCCAATGAAGCATAACACATATCTATGTTGGTATTGTATGCCCGCTTTACATTTCATTCACAAGAGGTGGCCACCTCATTGCATAAAAAGTTTTAAACTTCAAGACTAGCATAAGCTTTGCATTAGAATTATCATTCTTAGAATTAACATTCTTTTGCATACAAAACATTTGCTTAAACATCAAGGAAATTTCTATGATGAGAATCCTAAAAAAGGGCTTGATCATGTCAAAGTAAAAGAGACTTGAGAACTTCGTAGAGTAAAAAGCAATCACTTCAGAGATCAAAGCAAGTTGTCTGAATACTCCATTGAGCATATGCAGTTTGATTCCATCGTTGTTTGATCGTTAAGGGACAAGTGCTTGAGAACTCCGTAAAGCCTAATCAGTTTGATGTTGTCTTTGATTGGCTACCCTGAGGAGAAAAGGTTGAATGCTCCATTGAGCATGCGAAGTTGATACTTGTTGTGATTGAATACTCTGAGGGGAAAAGTTTGAAAACTCCGTTGAGTGTGGTAAAGTTGCTTCCATAGTTTGGTTGACTTCAAGGAAAGTAAACTTGAGGATTCCGATAAGATGTACATAATCAAGGGCAGTCACGATGAGGAATCTCTCTCGTGAGTTCAGCTAATCTGGGGCAATCAAATCGAGGTTCGACATCTCAAAATTCGACCAATCAGGGTCAATCAAGTCGAGGAATCTCTCTTGATTTCAACCAATATGAAGTAGTGATGTCGAGGCATCTCTCTCAAAATTCAGTCAATCCGAGGCAGTCACGTCAAGATTCGATAAACCTCTTGAGGATCCATTGATCGGGGGAGACTATTTCAAACGCTTGAATATGCTGGGGCAGAATTTTCTCAAGTAATTGTGGTGTAAGGATCCTTTCGAGGCAAATGTCTTTGTTAAATCAGATATGTTCACAAGTCAGGAAGCCTGGGGCATTATCCTTTTGGTTTGTATTGAAGAAACCGTCATTCACCTGTGAGGTGCGGTTGGTCATCACATAGTGGAGAAGTATCACAATGCTTTTCCCCATCAAGTTACTCTCTCCCCAAGCATAGGAGTTTATTTCTCCTGAGAGTTGGTTCTATTCCTCAAGCATAGGAGTTTATTTCTCCTAGAAAAGTCTCTCCCCGAGCATAGGAGTTTATTTCTCCTAAGAATTCACTCTCTCCCCGTGTATAGGAGTTTATTTCTCCTCGGAGTTGTTCCACTCATCCCAACCAGGGTCCCTTATCCGAATTTCTCATCCCAACATGGTGAATTGAGGGAATCTCCTCAAGTTGAAAACCCTCCAAGTAGTAGCACATGGTGAGAAGTCAAAAGTTATTCTTCAAGCCAACAATCAGAAGGTTTGGCTTGCTAGTTAACGCCAGAATATCAAGATCTATCCCCACAGAGTTCTTAACACTAAGAGGATTCTCCCTGGTATTTACCTCTCCCGAGGTCAAAGATGATATTCGATTGGAAAGACAATGGAATATTCCCTGAAGGGACCCCAATGATTTTGCTTCTCTACCACACTAATGCCTTTATTTGGCGTTTTGCATATAGTTTCATTGCATTCATATTGCATCTATAAAAAGCGTAGCATTTCCATGAATATGGAGCATTACACCATGGAAAATTCAAACATGCATCAATGCATAAGCCAAGTTTTTATGTGCTCCAAAAGCACAAAGTAATATATTCCCGGAAGAAGCCTCACCTTCTCTCTCAAGGGTGGATTGGATATGATGTCATTCTCCGTCAGTATCATTGTCTCTATGGTTATTTCCCGTTTGTCAAGTTCAATCGTTTGGATGATCCATACTTGGTGTGTGGCAATTCAAATGATTGTCACTCTTGTAGAACTACACCCCGCCTTTGGCCTAAGGGATCCATGTAGTTCTTATGCTTCGCGAGCATCAATGTTTCCTTGCAAACCCAGTGTTTAATATCATCCCCGATAGAGTCTAGCCACCGCTGGTCTTCGGTCAAGTCCAATGATTATTGGCATCCCTTTCAAGTCCCGTGATTATGGGCATCCTTCGGTCAAGTCTAGTGTTGATTGGTCCTCCCCATTCAAGTCCGGTGGTTATCGGCATACCCCTTCAGATCTAGTGAGTTTTCTAACCCTCGTGTTGTAAATTCTTTGCTTTTCGACCTTCGAGTCGTAAGTTTTCCAATCCTTGTGTTGTGAATCTTTTGCTTTTCGACCTTCGAGTCATCAATTTTCCAACCCTCGTGTTGTCCGACCTTCGAGTCGTTAGTTTCCCAACCCTCGTGTTGTGAATCCTTTGTTTTCCGACCTCGAGTCGTGAGTTTCCGACCTTTTATCGTGAAGATTCCAACCGTTGAGTTGTGAGTCCTTTGTTTTCCGACCTCGAGTCGTGAGTTTCCGACCTTTTGTCGTGAAGATTCCAACCGTTGAGTTGTGAGTCCTTTGTTTTCCGACCTCGAGTCGTGAGTTTCCGACCTTTTGTCGTGAAGATTCCAACCGTTGAGTTGTGAGTCCTTTGTTTTTCGACCTCGAGTCGTGAGCTTCCGATCTTTTGTCGTGAAGATTCCAATCGTTGAGTTGTGAGCTCTGAGTTTCCGACTTTTAGTCGTGAGTTTTCCAACCGTTGATTTGAGAGTTCTGAGATTCCAACCGTTGAGTTGTGAGTTTTGGGTTTCCGACCTCGAGTCGTGAGTCTTTCAATCTTTGAGTTGTGAGTTACGACTTTCCGACTTCGAGTCGTGAGTGTCCCAACCCTCGAGTTGTGGATATTTGTCATATACTCCCAAAAAAAAAGTGTCTTAGTAAACCAATATCTTGCAACTGGCCTATTGCAAATAGGCATCACCATTCCTCTTTCCTTCGAGGAAATCCTACGGGAATATCATACTGTTACTTGCCGAAGCTTGTTAAGTGGAGGCAGCCAAAAAAAAATGACATCCATCCGTTGCTCAGAGCGCAAATTTTCTGGTGCTTTAGTATTTAATCTTCTTCTACCTCGAATGTTCGAAAGGCTAACACCAATCTCACCTTCAGGTTTAAGACGATTAAATAGGGGCAGTTGTTGCACCCCAAAATTTGCCCACATATTTAATTTTTAACTGGCTCAGGTTTTGCATTCATGTACATACTTCATTAGGTCATCTAACACTCATGCATTCATTTTTAATCAATAAATTTGGCATGGGATCAAAGATCTTGAAAAGATTAGAGTTGCATAATGGTTTCAGATTTCTACAACAAATGCAGTCTAATTCTTTTGATTCATCTGCTTCTTTCTGTGAATAATAAAGTGTGAAAATAGGGTGTGAAGTGTGGTTATCAGGGACTCATTCCTCATCTAAAACAACAGAGTGCTTGACACTTAATCAGAGTATTTCCATGCATTCCTTGACCTAGGGTTTATTTCCCTATTTGGATTTTTGTCATCATTGGGTTTGTTATTCGAGTGTCAAAGAGAAATTGATTCGGTTGGTTTGAATTCAAGAAGCTGTACAAAAGTCAACATATAAAAGTGTTTGTGGACCTCCGTTTTTCGGGCCATACCTCTGAGCGGGAGAGATACGTGAACTGACTCTTTTTTATCGCTTATGCTTTCGCATTTTTGAAAATTCACAGAGTCGCCACCGACCTTTTATTTTATCCAATTAAGGAAAGGTTTATAAAAGAAACAGAAAAAAGACCTTTAAGAAATTCTGGGTAAGGGGGTAGGTTATACAAAGGGAAGGTGTTAGCACCCTTTGTATCCATGGTTATCCATGGGCTCTTAAGTTTGCTTAGCTCACTTGTTTTTCGATCACTTTTCAATTGCTTTAGAATGCTCATATGTGGTTTCAAATACCTTTGTAAATTGAATTTGTAATGATCCTTGTGCGGGTTTATACAAAATGTTTGTTTATCTTTCGAAAGATGTTTTGAAAAGAACGTTAACTTCGTAATGATCCGTGTTTGGATGTATACAAAATATTGTCTTTTTGGAAAGTTTTGTTTTGAAAAACAACAGTGTATGAGAATTTTGTTTGTTTTGATTTGAGCAAGCAAACTAAGAGGTCTACCCTGAGTTGTAAGGTCTTTATCCTATTTCCTTTAAAAATCTATCCTTTCACCGGATACAAACAAAAGGTTCGATTTTGTACTCGAAACAGCAGAATTTTGACTTTGATTTTGAAAAGAATGAGAAGGGATTACCTTAAAAGGTGCAAGTGTGATTGTGATTGGATTCAGATATTTTATCTTTGAAGTTAGTGATCTAACGGTTTAATTTTATCTTTGACATACACGCAGTTTATATTTGCTGGAAATTAAAATGCGGAAATGTAAAATGCGGAAAGTAAATCTACGCTATTACATCGATTGTGCAGGAAATGTAAACTAGCCTATTTACATGAATTTGACATCCTATACATTTATCTAGGAATTTAAATTGCAAGAAAAATAAAAGGCATGTTTTTGGATTTTTTTATGATTGATTTTAATTATAATTAATGCATGATTAATTAAATTAAAATGAAGAAAAAAGATGAAAATAGATTTAAACCTAGAAATTAAGTTTAAAATATATACAAAATATTTTTCAATTAATTTTAAAACAAAACTATTTTTTTTGGAATTTTTGAAATTGATTTGAAATTGATTTGAAATTGATTTGAAATTGATTAAGCTAATTAATACATAATTATACAAATAATTAAAACTTAAAGAGAAAATTATTCAAAATATGTACAAAATTAGTCTATAATATATAAACAATATTTTATATAAAGAACAATTTTTTTTATGATTTTTTGATTGGTTAGAATAATTAAAAAGCAAATATATAAATATATACTAATTAATTATGCAAAATATTGAAATTATGAAGAAAAATAAAATATTTTTATTTCAGAAAATAATATATTATTTTAGAAGCTTAAAAATATTTTTTGTGTATTTTTTGGATTTTTTTAACTATTTTTAATTAATTTTGCAAAGAAATTAAAATAGAAATAAAAAATAAAAGGATACTAATCAGATGTGGTTGATTATGAGGGAGTATGATGTTCATGCATGATCTGGCGCGTTGGATTGGATGGAAAGTGGATCAGAAGGCTCAGATTTTGAGGCGCATGGCAATCAGTATACCTGCAAAACACTTGATTAGAGGAAAATTTAAAAGAACGCGCGCGCTGGCTGGCCAATGGGGTGAGGACACGCATCATCTTCAACCTCCAGACACCACTTTTAACAGCGCTTTTATGAGAGAAGCGCTGTAATTGATGAGCTTCAAACCTGCAAAATAGCGAATAGGGGTAAACCTGAAAAGAAATTTGGCGCGACATGTTCATTCAACTGGGTTTGGCTCACTGAGTTTGAATATGCCATCAATTTCACCTAATTTTGCTTCTAATGGAAAGCCCTAAAATTTAGTTTATGAACCCTAGAATGGTATCTTCCTATATAAGCAACCAAACCTTAATTAAGTGTCCAGAAATGATCAGGACATCAAACTAAGCTCAAATATATGTCTACATCTTGTTAAAGGTGCGTGTATGATCAGATATGAGTTGGTTTTTGTTTGAGCAAATCGTGACCTGTGTAGCTCGATTCAATGAGGTTTAAGACTTGCAATTGATTGGAATAGTTTCAGTGAAGCTCAGAGATGATGTTTGAATGTTTAGTTTGTATTGAAATTGACTGAAACTTAAAATTTGAATTTCAAGTTTCTTTGAATATTACAAGTTGTTACAAGAGTGATATATGCTTATGAATGCTTCTGAATTCGTCCTCTTTTGATTGTGAAGTGTTATAGCCTTTATATAGACCATGGAGTGCTTAAAAACTAAGCTAAGAAGCCTTAATTGTCATTGTTGAATTTTTGACTTTCAAGCTTAAAATTCAAGCAACCATTGCTTGATTTTTCCACACTCTTGCTCTAGGCTTTCCTTGTATCTTCCTTGCTGCATAATTGAAGATTCCTTGGTGGCTTTAGCTTAGAAAATAAGCTATCCATTATCCTTCCATTTTTCCTTTTTATTTAATCTTAAAATAAGATAAAATTAAGCCAAAAATGGATAAAAATGGTGTGGGCTTTGTCTTGGTCGTGGGAGGCCCATAATATCATGGCAAACATGTTTGAACCATGAAAACTTGGCCCCATTTGGAAAAAATACATTTTTGAGCAATGTTGGTTTTATGCATTTTCCAAAATTTAGCCAACTTCAACAAGGTGTAAATCCCTCAATTTTTGTCATATGAAGGAGTTCTTGCACTTTTTGGAAACCTCAAAGAGTCATCTAACCAATGTCTTTGGTCTCATGTCAAAATGATTTTTGATGCTCCTTGTGTGTCCTTTTGAAAAAAGTGCCTTTTTGTTGACTTTGAAAATGACCTGTAATGTCTTTGGTCATATTTTTCAAATGGTGAATGCAATGACCATGGGATCAATTGAATTTGAAAGATAATTGAATTTCCTTCAAAATGAGCTTTGGTTTGAATTTTTTGGATGAAGGGTGAGAGAGTTATGATCAGTCAAAGTTGAGTTGACTTTTCAGGCAAAAACCCTAATTTTGAATCTTAGGGTTTTGTTGATTTTTGATCTTTCCTTGATGAATTATGATCATCCAATGATCAAATGATGAATCCTTTGACAAAATATGGACTTTGACAAAAAATTTCATTTTTGACTGTCTGTTGACTTTTTAGTCAAACGGGTCGTCTGTTGACTGTTTGAGCTGCTGACGGTGCGTCTGAGTGAATTGAAGTTTGAAAATTTGTATGATGGTACTTTGAGATATATGGATGTGCATGAAATCCATTTGAGGTCTCAAAAACTTGTTTCTCCTGTAAAAACAAGAAAACCCTAGTCAGGGACTGTTTGTGTAGGAGACAGTTAAGCGTACCTGATTTTTGTGCAGTGTTGAGTCTCTGCTAATCGCGTGATATTCAGAAGACTTCTAGAACAAAAATCTTGGAATTTTGAATTGTAAAAGATTGATTTGATTGATGGTACAAAACACTGAGAATTGTACTGCCAGCAGTTTGGCTGTCAACTGATTGTTATCAATACAGTCTGAGTTTCCTGATTCTGCGCCTGCAAAAAGATTTAACTCTGTACCAATTGTGTCAGTACTATTTATCTGTAAATAAATAAAATAGCATGTGTGAAGTAATAAACAGTATTTGGCGTTTGCGTAAGAATAAATTCAACTGCAAGCCAAATTACTGTATAAGAAAAATTCTAAAAACTAAGTATTTCATATGTCAGGATATTTGTTGAAATAAAAATCCATGATTATATGAGACTCTTAATTTTCAGATTGGAGTTTTCTTGAAAAAAGATGCGGGCAAATTTTGGGGTATAACAGTTGCCCCTATTCAATCTTCTTAAACCTGAAGAGATTGTCTGAAATCTGAAGGTAGAAGATGATTGAATATTTAGATGCCCTGAAAATTTGCACTTACCTTGATCAGAAGAGATGTTGGAAGTTGCATTTGAATGTCGTCTGCGAAATGTTGTTGGCAGATTGGAACATTACCTGAGATGGGCTTTCAGATGCCACCTGGTAAACGGGTTGAGGGTTTGTTCATCAGAAAGAATCCATTGATTATATCTTGATGAAGGATTTGAAAGTCTTTGTGTTGACTGTTTCGGAACCGTCCAAGGTTACCGCTTTAAGTCTAGGAGGATGATTGCTACGGAATTTGTCCAAAGTTTTTCCTGCTTTAGATTTTGAAAGTTGATCATTGTGGAACCGTTTGAGGTATCAGCTTTAGATCTTTGATGTTAGATCATTCTTGAACCGTCTGAGGTATCGACTTTAGATCTTCAATGTTAGATCGTTCTGGAACCGTCTGAGGTATCAACTTTAGATCTGCAATGTTAGATCGTTCTAGAACCGTCTGAGGTATCAACTTTAGATCTGCGATGTTAGATCGTTCTGGAACCGTCTGAGGTGTCAACTTTAGATCTGCAATGTTAGATCGTTCTGGAACCGTCTGAGGTATCAACTTTAGATCTGCAATGTTAGATCGTTATGGAACCGTCTGAGGTATCAACTTTAGATCTTCGATGTTAGATCGTTCTGGAACCGTCTGAGGTATCAACTTTAGATTTGTGATGTTAGATCATTCTGGAACCGTATGAGGTATCGACTTAGATCTGCGATATTAGATCGTTTTGGAACCGTCTGAGGTATCAGCTTTAGATCTGTGATGTCTGTTTTTGAGTTGGTAAGTGATCAGAATGAATCTTCGGCTTGATTATATCTGAGAGAACCGTTCATGGAATTCAGGTGAACACTGCATGTGATTGAGAATATCTTTGTTGAAGATATTTGTCTACCTGAAAAATCAAGTTAGCGATATGCAATGTTTATGATGCATGTAATGTGAGCTAAAGGAGAAATAGGCATGTTATGTTGTGTATGAATATGCGTATGAATATGCGCATGATGCATGATGTATGATGTATGATGTATGATGTATGAATGTGAATATGAATACGAATGTCAAGCTTCTATTTGGGAAAATAAATTTCCATCAGTCATCTGGATATGACTATATTGTGATTGTTGATGATCTTTTGTCTTGTTTGAGTACCCTCGGCTGGGGAAATTCTTTGAGAACCATGGTACTCTGTTGAAGGATCTTTGACTATCACTTGGGAATGAAAGGTAGCTGGAAGTTCTGATGCCCTTTCAAATGGGAATGAGGAAGATGCATAATCCTCCGATGCACTATCTGACCAAGTCCGGGTGCGGGGATCACACCTTCTGAAGATAGTAATCTGGAACAACCCTGGTGGGGGATAAGACTTCTTTTGAAGAGAAAATCTTTTTGAAGAATTTACTGAGAAATGCGTTTCTCTTGGGGATTTTCTTCTGATGGGATCATGTCCAGATAATTGGGACATTACCTGAATGCTATTCCTGTTTTTCCTGGTAAACATCAATCATATTCAAATGCACATGTTCATTCAGAATTATCATTGGGACGTTTACGTATTTAAAACAGAAAAAGTGAAAATAGTGATTTTTGAGCCTAAGCTGCATTGATTTTTGAAAAAGAGCCATGATAGGCTGATTAGCACAGGGAGACAACAATCCTAGAAGTAGGAAACTGTCATAAAGTTTTGGAAAATATTTATAAAGATAAATAGCTATGTGAAAACAATCCAGTCAAGTTTCAATTCTGCTATTGCCAATCTGTCTTCGAGCATCTCATCCCTCACTTGTTGGAAGAAAGTGATTGGACTGATCGGTGTCTTTGAGGTGTTGAATCTTGATGGTGAGTAGGCAGCTGAACGGAACATAGTTGTATGCTTCATTCCCTAACTTTTGCCTAGGCTGCCCTTTCAGGTTTTCAGCCTACCGGGATAGTATTTGTTTAGTCTCTAATTTTTGCCTGGACCGCCCTTTCGGGTTTTCAATCCACCGAGACGCTCATTTTTTTGCCTAAGTTGCCCTTTCAGGTTTTCAACTTAGCGAGCTATTTTTTTCTTTTTAAGCGAAGTATTTTTTGACTATGTCAGCATTCACCGGGTGTGGGAAATCCTCACCATCCATGGTGGTAAGCAACATGGCGCCGCCGGAGAATATTTTCTTGATTATGAATGGTCCCTCGTAGGTGGGAGTCCATTTGCCTCTGGGATCACCTTGTGGTAAGATGATGCGTTTGACAACCAAGCCGCCAGTTTGGTATGCTTGACTTTTGACTTTTTTGTTGAAGGCTTTGATCATACGCTTTTGGTATAGCTGAACATGACAAATAGCTGCGAGCCTTTTCTCATCAATCAAGTTTATCTGGTCCAACCGTGTTTGAATCCAATCGTCTTCGTCTAGATTGGCTTCTTTCATAATCCTTAGGGAAGGAATCTGAATTTCAATTGGAAGAACTGCCTCCATATCATAGACTAAGGAGAATGGAGTTGCCCCTGTTGAAGTACGCGCAGATGTGCGATAACCATGAAGAGCAAAAGGTAACATCTCATGCCAGTCTTTGTAGGTTACTGTCATTTTTTGTATGATTTTCTTGATGTTCTTGTTGGCAGCTTCCACCGCGCCGTTCATCTTTGGTCGATATGGAGAAGAATTATGATGTTTGATCTTGAACTGTGTGCAAAGTTCAGTAATCATTCTGTTGTTTAGATTTGTGCCATTGTCCGTGATAATCCGTTCAGGGATGCCGTACCGACAAATGAGATTGTGTTTGATGAACCGGGCCACCACATTCTTGGTAACAGAAGCAAATGAAGCTGCTTCTACCCACTTTGTGAAGTAGTCAATAGCGACTAGGATAAAGCGATGTCCGTTGGAGGCAGTAGGTTTGATTTCTCCAATCATATCAATACCCCACATTGCAAAAGGCCAAGGAGCCGTCAGGACGCTTAATGGAACTGGAGGTACATGTACTTTGTCAGCATATATCTGGCATTTGTGACAGGTTCGGGAGTGATGATGGCAGTCTGTTTCCATGGTAGACCAGTAATAACCCGCTCTAAGGATCTTTTTAGCCATTGTATGTCCACTGGAATGAGTACCGAAGGCACCATTGTGTATTTCTTCCATGATCTGTTCTGCTTCCTTCTTGTTTACACAGCGAAGTAAAGTCGAGTCATGGTTGCGTTTGTATAAGGTTCCATTGCTTAGAAAGAATTTGGCAGCAAATCCCCTTAGAAACTTTCTGTCGTTAATGGATGCCCCTTCAGGGTACTCCTGAGCTTCGAGATATCTTTTTACTTCATGGAACCATGGTTTTTCTTCTGTTCCCTCGGTATTGATCTCATTGCAATATGATGGTTCATCTTGCCTGTAAATGGTGATCATAGGCGCCTCGTTGTCCCACCTGACTTTGAACATAGATGACATGGTAGCTAAAGCATCAGCTAGTTGATTTTCCTCGCGTGGGATGTGTTCGAAAGTGATTTCTTCGAAGTAAGGAATCAAACTCAGCACATATTCTTTGTAAGGAATTAGATTCGGGTGCTTCGTGTCCCATTCCCCTTTGACTTGGTAGATTACCAAGGCCGAGTCTCTGTAGACTTCCAGGAATTTGATTCTTAGATCGATTGCAGCTTTAAGACCCAGAATACATGCTTCATATTCGGCTATATTGTTAGTGCAATTGAAGCATAACCTGGCAGTGAATGGTGTATGACCTCCTGCGGGGGAAATGATCACAGCTCCGATGCCATTGCCAAGTGCATTAGAAGCTCCGTCAAAAACCATAGTCCACCGGGATCCTGGCTCGGGTCCTTCTTCTGGTCCTGGTTGTTTGTAGTCATTGACTAGCATAATGTCTTCGTCTGGGAAGTCAAAGTTCAATGCTTGATAATCATCCACTGCTTGATGAGCCAGATGATCAGCTACCACACTTCCTTTGATTGCTTTTTGTGAAGTGTATTGAATGTCATATTCTGTTAAGATCATTTGCCATCTTGCTATTCTTCCTGAGAGAGCAGGTTTTTCGAACACGTATTTGATGGGATCCATCTTGGAGATTAGGAAAGTGGTGTGATTTAGCATGTACTGTCTTAGTCGGCGAGCCGCCCAAGCTAAGGCACAACAAGTTTTTTCGAGTAGTGAGTATCTTGTTTCACAATCGGTAAACTTTTTGCTAAGATAGTAGATTGCGTGCTCCTTTCGGCCGGATTCGTCATGTTGTCCTAGTACACACCCCATTGAGTCTTCTAACACAGTTAGGTACATTATCAGAGGTCTGCCTTCCACAGGTGGCAACAAGATTGGAGGTTTTTGGAGATATTCTTTGATTTTGTCAAAGGCTAACTGGCATTTGTCATTCCACCTTTCCACTTGATCTTTCTTCAACAGTTTGAAGATCGGCACACAAGTAGTAGTCATGTGGGCAATAAATCGGGCGATGTAATTTAGACGTCCCAAGAATCCTCTGACTTGTTTCTCGGTACGAGGTATAGGCATTTCTTGAATGGCTTTAACCTTGGCGGGATCAACCTCAATACCTTTGCTGCTGACGATGAAACCTAAGAGTTTGCCGGATCTTACTCCAAAGGTACACTTATTTGGGTTCAGTCGCAACTTGTATTTCTTGAGTTTGTCAAACAACTTGTGTAAATGACCCAGATGTTCTTCCTCGGTGTTGGATTTTGCAATCATGTCATTGACATACACCTCTATTTCTTGATGAATCATATCATGAAATAGCGCTACCATTGCACGTTGATAGGTTGCTCCCGCGTTTTTCAGACCAAAGGGCATTACTTTGTAACAAAAGGTTCCCCAGGGTGTTGTGAAGGTTGTTTTTTTCATGTCTTCGGGTGCCATCTTGATTTGATTGTACCCTGAGAATCCGTCCATAAAGGAGAATACCTTGCATTGTGCGGTATTGTCAACCAGTACATCGATGTGTGGTAAAGGGAAATCATCTTTGGGGCTTGCCCGGTTCAGATCTCTGTAGTCCAGGCACATTCTGACTATCCCGTCTTTTTTAGGTACAGGCACGATGTTAGCTATCCAAGGAGGATAACTTACAACTTTTAGGAATCCGGCATTGAACTGTTTTTCAACCTCGTCTTTGATCTTTTTTGACATATCAGGCCTACTCCTTCGTAGTTTCTGTTTGACTGGAATGCTACCTTCTTTGATTGGCAGGCGATGAACTACAATGTCCGTGTCAAGGCCTGGCATATCTTCATAGGACCATGCGAATATCTCGACGTAGTCTCGCAGCATTTGAATCAGTCTTTGCTTGATGCTGTGTTCTAAATCAGCCCCTATTTTGACTTCTTTCTTTTCTTCGTTGCTGCCCAAGTTGATGACCTCAATTGGCTCCTCGTGAGGCTGTATGGCCTTGTCTTCTTGTTCAAGCAGCCTTGCAATTTCTCTTGGCACTTCA